>NC_053025.1:415716326-415788113 GCF_003073215.2 Triticum urartu
TACCAAAACAATTAGGCTTGTTGTGAGAAACTCTGGTTTGTGTGAAGCATATCCCCAACCCTACCCCAAATGGGACAAAAAATTTACCACGGCATGTTGATGCCGCTCCAAAATACCATAGCAAGTTTCATGAATTTCAGACGAGTTTTGTATTTACTAGAATTTAAAAACCAGGTATCTCAATGTTTGCGGCCGAGTGACCGTGGCAGGTTGTTTGACATTCAGTCCCATTTCTTGAATGGGACCTAAGCCTGCAACGAAGGACACAGATTTGAATTTTCAACCAATTTATATGCATTAGAGCATGTGCATGTAGTTCAAATTTGAAATATGCACATAAATGCATTGAAAACTCAATTAATGCATAAAAATGTCCAAATGAACCCCGAAAAATCCCAAAAATTGACACAACACTCATGTTGTTCTATGTTGGCATGAGAAATTTTTTAAGAGACATAAGAGGCAATGGATATCGTTTCGTCCCCAACGGTGGGACGTTCCCTGTCGAAACCATCAGGCCTGTTGTGAGAAGCTCTAGTTTGTGAGAAGCATAACTTCAAACCTGCCCCAAATGGGACAAAAAAATTACCGTGGCATGCTGATGCCGCTCCATGTCAGCATAGCAAGTTTCATGAACTTCAGACGAGTTTTGGATTTACTTGAATTTAAAACCAAGTATCTCAATGTTTGCGGCCGAGTGACCATGGCAGGTTGTTTGACATTCATTCCCATTTCTTGAATGGGACCTAAGCATGCAACCAAGGACACAAATTTGAATTTTCAACCAATTTATATGCATTAGAGCATGTGCATGTAGTTTAAATTTGAAATATGCACATAAATGCATTGAAAACACAATCAACGCATAAAATGTCCAAACGAACCCTGGAAAATCCCAAAAATTGAGACAACACTCCTGTTGTTCTATGTTGACACGAGAAATTTTTTTAAAGCAATAACAGGCAATGGATATCGTTTTGTCCCCAATGGTGGGACATTCCCTACCGAAACAACTAGGCTTGTTGTGAGAAACTTTGGTTTGTGTGAAGCATATCCCCAACCCTACACCAAATGGGACAAAAAATTTACCACGGCATGTTGATGCCGCTCCATAATAGCATAGCAAGTTTCATGAATTTCAGACGAGTTTTGGATTTACTAGAATTTAAAAACCAGGTATCTCAATGTTTGCGGCCGAGTGACTGTGGCAGGTTGTTTGACATTCATTCCCGTTTCTTGAATGGGACCTAAGCGTGCAACCATGGACACAAACTTGAATTTTCAACCAATTTATATGCATTAGAGCATGTGCATATACTTCAAAATTGAAATATGCACATAAATGCATTGAAAACTCAATTAATGCATAAAAATGTCCATACGAACCCCGAAAAATCCCAAAAATTGACACAACACTCATGTTGTTCTATTTTGACATGTGAAAATTTTTAAGAGACATAAGAGGAAATGGATATCGTTTCGTCCCCAAAGGTGGGGCGTTCCCTGCCGAAACCATCAGGCCTTTTGTGGGAAGCTCTGGTTTGTGAGAAGCATAACCACAAACCCGCCCCAAATGGGCAAAAAGTTTACCGTGGCATGCTCATGCCGCTCCATGTCAGCATAGCAAGTTTCATGAACTTCAGACGAGTTTTGGATTTACTAGAATTTAAAACCAGGTATCTCAATGTTTGCGGCCGAGTGACCGTGGCACGTTGTTTGACATTCATTCCCATTTCTTGAATGGAACCTAAGCATGCAACCAAGGACACAAATTTGAATTTTCAACCAATTTATATGCATTAGAGCATGTGCATGTAGTTCAAATTTGAAATATGCACATAAATGCATTTAAAACACAATTAATGCATAAAATTTCCAAACGAACCCTGAAAAATCCCAAAAATTGAGACAACACTCCTGTTGTTCTATGTTGACACGAGAATTTTTTTGAAAGCAATAAGAGGCAATGGATATCGTTTTGTCCCCAATGGTGGGACGTTCCCTGCCGAAACCATCGGGCCTTTTGTGGGAAGCTCTGGTTTGTGAGAAGCATAACCACAAACCCGCCCGAAATGGGGAAAAAATTACCGTGGCATGTTGATGCCGCTCCATAATAGCATAGCAAGTTTCATGAATTTCAGACGAGTTTTGGATTTACTAGAATTTAAAAACCAGGTATCTCAATGTTTGCGGCCGAGTGACCGTGGCAGGTTGTTTGACATCCATTCCCATTTCTTGCATGGGACCTAAGCATGCAACCAAGGACACAAATTTGAATTTTCAACCAATTTATATGCATTAGAGCATGTGCATGTAGTTCAAATTTGAAATATGCACATAAATGCATTGAAAACACAATTAATGCATAAAAATGTCCAAACGAACCCTGAAAAATCCCAAAAATTGAGACAACACTCCTGTTGTTATATGTTGGCATGTGAAAATTTTTAAGATACATAAGAGGAAATGGACATCGTTTCGTCCCCAAAGGTGGGGCGTTCCCTGCCGAAACCATCGGGCCTTTTGTGGGAAGCTCTGGTTTGTGAGAAGCATAACCACAAACCCGCCCGAAATGGGGAAAAAATTACCGTGGCATGCTCATGCCGCTCCATGTCAGCATAGCAAGTTTCATGAACTTCAGATGAGTTTTGGATTTACTAGAATTTAGAACTAGGTATCTCAATGTTTGCGGCCGAGTGACCGTGGCACGTTGTTTGACATTCATTCCCATTTCTTGAATGGGACGTAAGCATGCAACCAAGGACACAAATTTGAATTTTCAACCAATTTATATGCATTAGAGCATCTGCATGTAGTTTAAATTTGAAATGTGCACATAAATGCATTGAAGACACAATCAATGCATAAAATGTCCAAACGAACCCAGGAAAATCCCAAAAATTGAGACAACACTCCTGTTGTTCTATGTTGACACGAGAAATTTTTTTAAAGCAATAAGAGGCAATGGATATCGTTTTGTCCCCAATGGTGGGACATTCCCTACCGAAACAACTAGGCTTGTTGTGAGAAACTTTGGTTTGTGTGAAGCATATCCCCAACCCTACCCCAAATGGGACAAAAAATTTACTACGGCATGTTGATGCCGCTCCATAATAGCATAGCAAGTTTCATGAATTTCAGACGAGTTTTGGATTTACTAGAATTTAAAAACCAGGTATCTCAATGTTTGCGGCCGAGTGACTATGGCAGGTTGTTTGACATTCATTCCCATTTCTTGAATGGGACCTAAGCGTGCAACCATGGACACAAACTTGAATTTTCAACCAATTTATATGCATTAGAGCATGTGCATGTAGTTCAAATTTGAAATATGCACATAAATGCATTGAAACCTCAATTAATGCATAAAAATGTCCAAACAAACCCCGGAAAATCCCAAAAATTGACACAACACTCATGTTGTTCTATGTTGGCATCAGAAAATTTTTAAGAGACATAAGAGGCAATGGATATCGTTTCGTCCCCAAAGGTGGGGCGTTCCCTGCCGAAACCATCAGGCCTTTTGTGGGAAGCTCTGGTTTGTGAGAAGCATAACCACAAACCCGCCCCAAATGGGCAAAAAATTTACCGTGGCATGCTCTTGCCGCTCCATGTCAGCATAGCAAGTTTCATGAACTTCAGACGAGTTTTGGATTTACTAGAATTTAAAACCAGGTATCTCAATGTTTGCGGCCGAGTGACCGTGGCACGTTGTTTGACATTCATTCCCATTTCTTGAATGGAACCTAAGCATGCAACCAAGGACACAAATTTGAATTTTCAACCAATTTATATGCATTAGAGCATGTGCATGTAGTTCAAATTTGAAATATGCACATAAATGCATTTAAAACACAATTAATGCATAAAATTTCCAAACGAACCCTGAAAAATCCCAAAAATTGAGACAACACTCCTGTTGTTCTATGTTGACACGAGAATTTTTTTGAAAGCAATAAGAGGCAATGGATATCGTTTTGTCCCCAATGGTGGGACATTCCCTACCGAAACAATTAGGCTTGTTGTGAGAAACTCTGGTTTGTGTGAAGCATATCCCCAACCCTACCCCAAATGGGACAAAAAATTTACCACAACATGTTGATGCCGCTCCATAATAGCATAGCAAGTTTCATGAATTTCAGACGAGTTTTGGATTTACTAGAATTTAAAAACCAGGTATCTCAATGTTTGTGGCTGAGTGACCGTGGCAGGTTGTTTGACATCCATTCCCATTTCTTGCATGGGACCTAAGCATGCAACCAAGGACACCAATTCGAATTTTCAACCAATTTATATGCATTAGAGCATGTGCATGTAGTTCAAATTTGAAATATGCACATAAATGCATTGAAAACACAACTAATGCATAAAAATGTCCAAACGAACCCTGAAAAATCCCAAAAATTGAGACAACACTCCTGTTGTTCTATTTTGGCATGTGAAAATTTTTAAGATACATAAGAGGAAATGGATATCGTTTCGTCCCCAAAGGTGGGGCGTTCCCTGCCGAAACCATCGGGCCTTTTGTGGGAAGCTCTGGTTTGTGAGAAGCATAACCACAAACCCGCCCGAAATGGGGAAAAAATTACCGTGGCATGCTCATGCCGCTCCATGTCAGCATAGCAAGTTTCATGAACTTCAGATGAGTTTTGGATTTACTAGAATTTAGAACTAGGTATCTCAATGTTTGCGGCCGAGTGTCCGTGGCACGTTGTTTGACATTCATTCCCATTTCTTGAATGGGACCTAAGCATGCAACCAAGGACACAAATTTGAATTTTCAACCAATTTATATGCATTAGAGCATCTGCATGTAGTTTAAATTTGAAATGTGCACATAAATGCATTGAAGACACAATCAATGCATAAAATGTCCAAACGAACCCTGAAAAATCCCAAAAATTGAGACAACACTCCTGTTGTTCTATGTTGACACGAGAATTTTTTTTGAAAGCAATAAGAGGCAATGGATATCGTTTTGTCCCCAATGGTGGGACATTCCCTACCGAAACAATTAGGCTTGTTGTGAGAAACTCTGGTTTGTGTGAAGCATATCCCCAACCCTACCCCAAATGGGACAAAAAATTTACCACGACATGTTGATGCCGCTCCATAATAGCATAGCAAGTTTCATGAATTTCAGACGAGTTTTCGATTTACTAGAATTTAAAAACCAGGTATCTCAATGTTTGTGGCCGAGTGACCGTGGTAGGTTGTTTGGCATCCATTCCCATTTCTTGCATGGGACCTAAGCATGCAACCAAGGCCACCAATTCGAATTTTCAACCAATTTATATGCATTAGAGCATGTGCACGTAGTTCAAATTTGAAATATGCACATAAATGCATTGAAAACACAATTAATGCATAAAAATGTCCAAACGAACCCTGAAAAATCCCAAAAATTGAGACAACACTCCTGTTGTTCTATGTTGACACGAGAATTTTTTTTGAAAGCAATAAGAGGCAATGGATATCGTTTTGTCCCTAATGGTGGGACTTTCCCTACCGAAACAATTAGGCTTGTTGTGAGAAACTCTGGTTTGTGTGAAGCATATCCCCAACCCTACCCCAAATGGGACAAAAAATTTACCACGGCATGTTGATGCCGCTCCACAATAGCATAGCAAGTTTCATGAATTTAAGACGAGTTTTGGATTTACTAGAATTTAAAAACCAGGTATCTCAATGTTTGCGGCCGAGTGACCGTGGCAGGTTGTTTGACATTCATCTCCATTTCTTGAATGGAACCTAAGCATGCAACCAAGGACACAGACTTGAATTTTCAACCAATTTATATGCATTAGAGCATGTGCATGTAGTTCATATTTGAAATATGCTCATAAATGCATTGAAACCTCAATTAATGCATAAAAATATCCAAACGAACCCCGAAAAATCCCAAAAATTGACACAACACTCATGTTGTTCTATGTTGGCATGAGAAATGTTTTAGAAGAGGCAATGGATGTCATTTCGTCCCCAAAGGTGGGACGTTCCCTGCCGAAACCATCAGACCTGTTGTGAGAAGCTCTGGTTTGTGAGAAGCATAACCACAAACCTGCCCCAAATGGGACAAAAAAATTACCGTGGCACGCTGATGCCGCTCCATGTCAGCATAGCAAGTTTCATGAACTTCAGAAGAGTTTTGGATTTACTAGAATTTAAAACCAGGTATCTCAATGTTTGCGGCCGAGTGACTATGGCAGGTTGTTTGACATTCATTCCCATTTCTTGAATGGGACCAAAGCATGCAACCAAGGACAGAGACTTGAATTTTCAACCAATTTATATGCATTAGAGCATGTGCATGTAGTTCAAATTTGAAATATGCACATAAATGCATTGAAACCTCAATTAATGCATAAAAATGTCCAAACGAACCCTGGAAAATCCCAAAAATTGACACAACACTAATGTTGTTCTATGTTGGCATGAGAAAAATTTTAAGAGACATATGAGGCAATGGATATCGTTTCGTCCCCAAAGGTGGGACGTTCCCTGCCGAAACCATCAGGCCTGTTGTGAGAAGCTCTGGTTTGTGAGAAGCATAACCACAAACCTGCCCCAACATGGGACAAAAAATTTACCGTGGCATGCTGATGCCGCTCCATGTCAGCATAGCAAGTTTCTGAACTTCAGAAGAGTTTAGGATTTACTAGAATTTAAAACCAGGTATCTCAATGTTTGCGGCCGAGTGACCGTGGCAGGTTGTTTGACATTCATTCCCATTTCTTGAATGGGACCTAAGCATGCAACCAAGGACACAAACTTGAATTGTCAACCAATTTATATGCATTAGAGTATGTGCATGTAGTTCAAATTTGACATATACACATAAATGCATTGAAACCTCAATTAATGCATAAAAATGTCCGAACGGACCCCGGAAAATCCCAAAAATTGACACAACACTAATGTTGTTCTATGTTGGCATGAGAAAATTTTTAGGAGACATAAGATGCAATGGATATCGTTTTGTCCCCAATGGTGGGACATTCCCTACTGAAACAATTAGGCTTGTTGTGAGAAACTCTGGTTTGTGTGAAGCATATCCCCAACCCTACCCGAAATGGGACAAAAAGTTTGCCACGACATGTTAATGCCGCTCCATAATAGCATAGCAAGTTTCATGAATTTCAGACGAGTTTTGGATTTACTAGAATTGAAAAACCAGGTATCTCAATGTTTGCGGCCGAGTGACCATGGCAGGTTGTTTGACATTCATTCCCATTTCTTGAATGGGACCTAAGCATGCAACCAAGGACACAGACTTGAATTTTCAACCAATTTATATGCATTAGAGCATGTGCATGTAGTTCAAATTTGAAATATGCACATAAATGCATTGAAACCTCAATTAATGCATAAAAATGTCCAAACGAACCACGGAAAATCCTAAAAATTGACACAACACTCATGTTGTTCTATGTTGGCATCAGAAAATTTTTAAGAGACATAAGAGGCAATGGATATCGTTTCGTCCCCAAAGGTGGGACGTTCCCTGCCGAAACCATCAGGCCTGTTGTGAGAAGCTCTGGTTTGTGAGAAGCATAACCACAAACCTGCCCCAAAATGGGACAAAAAATTTACCGTGGCATGCTGATGTTGCTCCATGTCAGCATAGCAAGTTTCATGAACTTCAGAAGAGTTTTGGATTTACTAGAATTTAAAACCAGGTATCTCAATGTTTGCGGCCGAGTGACTATGGCAGGTTGTTTGACATTCATTACCATTTCTTGAATGGGACCTAAGCATGCAACCAAGGACACAAACTTGAATTGTCAACCAATTTATATGCATTAGAGTATGTGCATGTAGTTCAAATTTGAAATATGCACATAAATGCATTCAAACCTCAATTAATGCATAAAAATGTCCAAACGAACCCTGGAAAATCCCAAAAATTGACACAACATTAATGTTGTTCTATGTTGGCATGAGAAAATTTTTAAGAGACATAAGATGCAATGGATAGCGTTTTGTCCCCAATGGTGGGACATTCCCTACTGAAACAATTAGGCTTGTTGTGAGAAACTCTGGTTTGTGTGAAGCATATCCCCAACCCTACCCCAAATGGGACAAAAAGTTTATCCCGGCATGTTAATGTCGCTCCATAATAGCATAGCAAGTTTCATGAATTTCAGACAAGTTTTGGATTTACTAGAATTTAAAAACCAGGTATCTCAATGTTTGCGGCCGAGTGACCATGGCAGGTTGTTTGACATTCATTCCCATTTCTTGAATGGGACCTAAGCATGCAACCAAGGACACAGACTTGAATTTTCGACCAATTTATATGCATTAGAGCATGTGCATGTAGTTCAAATTTGAAATATGCACATAAATGCATTGAAACCTCAATTAATGCATAAAAATGTCCAAACGAACCCCGGAAAATCCCAAAAATTGACACAACACTCATGTTGTTCTATGTTGGCATCAGAAAATTTTTAAGAGACATAAGAGGCAATGGATATCGTTCCGTCCCCAAAGGTGGGACATTCCCTACCGAAACCATCAGGCCTATTGTGAGAAGCTCTAGTTTGTGAGAAGCATAACCACAAACCTGCCCCAAATGGGACAAAAAATTTACCATGGCATGCTGATGCCGCTCCATGTCAGCATAGCAAGTTTCATGAGCTTCAGATGAGTTTTGGATTTACTAGAATTTAAAACCATGTATCTCAATGTTTGCAGCCGAGTGACCATGACAGGTTGTTTGACATTCATTCCCATTTCTTGAATGGGACCTAGGCATGCAACCTAGGACACAAATTTGAATTTTCAACCAATTTATATGCATTGGAGCATGTGCATGTAGTTCAAATTTGAAATATGCACGTAAATTCATTGAAAACACAATTAATGCATAAAATGTCCAAACAAACCCTGAAAAATCCCAAAAATTGAGACAACACTCCTGTTGTTCTATGTTGACACGAGAAATTTTTTGAAAGGAATAAGAGGCAATGGATATCGTTTTGTCCCCAATGGTGGGACATTCCCTACCGAAACAATTAGGCTTGTTGTGAGAAACTCTGGTTTGTGTGAAGCATATCCCCAACCCTACCCCAAATTGGACAAAAAATTTACCACGACATGTTGATGCCGCTCCATAATAGCATAGCAAGTTTCGTGAATTTCAGACGAGTTTTGGATTTACTAGAATTTGAAAACCAGGTATCTCAATGTTTGCGGCCGAGTGACCGTGGCAGGTTGTTTGACATTCATTCCCATTTCTTGAATGGGACCTAAGCATGCAACCAAGGACACAGACTTGAATTTTCTACCAATTTATATGCATTAGAGCATGTGCATGTAGTTCAAATTTTAATTATGCACATGAATGCATTGAAAACTCAATTAATGTATAAAATGTCCAAACGAACCCCAAAAAATCCCAAAAATTGACACAACACTCCTGTTGTTCTCTGTTGACATGAGAAATTTTTTAAGAGACATAAGAGGCAATGGATATCGTTTCGTCCCCAAAGGTGGGACATTCCCTGCCGAAACCATCAGGCCTGTTGTGAGAAGCTCTGGTTTGTGAGAAGCATATCCACAAACCTGCCCCAAATGGGACAAAAAATTTACCATGGCATGCTGATGCCGCTCCATGTAAGCATAGCAAGTTTCATGAATTTCAGACGAGTTTTGGATTTACTAGAATTTAAAACCAGGTATCTCAATGTTTGCGGCCGAGTGACCGTGGCA
The DNA here is from genome assembly GCF_003073215.2 of Triticum urartu. Classification (NCBI taxonomy): domain Eukaryota; kingdom Viridiplantae; phylum Streptophyta; class Magnoliopsida; order Poales; family Poaceae; genus Triticum; species Triticum urartu. Next base: position 415,726,044 of record NC_053025.1, read on the forward strand.
GGTTGTTTGACATTCATTCCCATTTCTTGCATGGGACCTAAGCATGCAACCAAGGACACAGATTTGAATTTTCAACCAATTTATATGCATTAGAGCATGTGCATGTAGTTCAAATTCGAATTATGCACATAAATGCATTGAAAAATCAATTAATTCATAAAAAATATCCAAACGAACCTCGAAAAATCCCAAAAATTGACAAAACACTCCTGTTGTTCTATGTTGACACGAGAAATTTTTTGAAAGCAATAAGAGGCAATGGATATTGTTTCGTCCCCAAAGGTGGGACGTTCCCTACCGAAACCATCAGGCTTGTTGTGAGAAGATCTGGTTTGTGAGAAGCATATCCCCAAACTTGCCCCAAATAGGACAAAAAATTTACCATGGCATGCTGTGACCCCATTATGTCATTCAAATCAAGACGAAAAATCAAGTAGATCACACATAGTTTGTTATCACCAACTGTGTGAGATGCAGCACAAAGTATCTTGGAGCACCATTGGATTATATTACGCATACGGCTTACACGAGAAGGTGCAACAACTATAGTCCATAGCCCGCTCTGAATAAGGGACCGTGTTTGATGACACTTTGTTCTCCAGTTTTTCACTGAAGCGATTCCAAATTTTTGGCTTCCGCGGAAATATCTACCTCCCCGCCCCCTCTCCCTTACCAAAAGCCACATTTCCCCTATTTCTTCCTTCCTTTCCAAGTTGAAACCTTCACTCCTTGCTTGCAGCACTCCTCCTCGCCGGCGACCCTCCTTCACTCTGCTCGGCCTTGCCTATCCAGGCAGGTAATCCACACCCGACCCCCATCCTCCTCCTTCCACATCCCACATGCCCCGACCGCCGGCGCAAGTGCGACACCTTCCACCCAAATCACCTACCCCTCCACCAAATAAGCACCGCCCTAAGCCATGGTGCATGTAGTATAGCCAGGATCTCAAGGAGCATTTGGCAACGAAGAAGCAAATCGCGGCCGCACGCCCGGATGAGGTCGTGATGGCTGCCATTCGTGCCGACCCCCAGATCTTGGAGGAGCGCCTCACCGTCGAGGCCACCATTGACGCGTTGCGCACCGACACCGTGACACGGTTGGCTGCTTTGAACGACAGTTCGTGGCGTTTTCTCGAGGCCACCGTCGGTGCCTTCAACGAAGACTACAAGGTGTTTTCTCAGCGTGCACGTACTTACCTCATCTCAAGAACCAGCAGGTTGGTGCCCCGAGTGGCTCAGGCAACTCACCACTACGACGAGGGCACCCACGATGCGGAGGCCTCGCCCTCTTCCATGTCCAAGGAACCCATCATCATCGATATCTCTGAGAATGAGGAGTAGCATGTCTTATTACCTCACTATAAGGACCTATGTTCAGTTTGCTCGCTACTGCCTTTCCTTAACAAATTCTAGTGAATTGTTCTATCTACTTTTACCATGCAATCTTCTGCTCTAGTGTATATGTTCTATATGTCATGCAATGTGGTGTTCAGTTCTGTTTGGTTCAATTCTTCAAATGTGATGTTCAATTCTTCAGGGTGCAATTTTCCAAGTTGTCAAGCATGCTTGGTTTGGTTAACTGTCTGATCTTCTATTAGGAGTATGTTATATTGTGCAATGTGGTGCTCAGTTAACATTTGGTTCATTTGTTGTGGTGTTTAGTTAACTGTTTGGTTCAATTCTGCAATGCGATGTTCAATTGTTGTGGGTGCATTCTGTTATTGTATACCATGTGAGAAATAATTCGAATTTGGTTGTACTAAATACATGAGAAACAATAAAATTGCTATATTTCCAAGTTGTTAAGCATGATTGGTTTATTTAACTCTCTGATCTTCTATTAGGAGTATGTTATATTGTGCAATGTGGTGCTCAGTTAATGTTTGGTTCATTTGTTGTGGGGTTTAGTTAACTGCTTGGTTCAATTCTACAATGCGATGTTCAATTGTTGTGGGTGCATTATGTTATTGTATACCATGTGAGAAATAAATCGAATTTGGTTGTACTAAATACATGAGAACACTACCAAAAAAAGACACATCCGTGACATTTTGGGCCGAACGAATTTTTTTTCTATCATACTTATGACACGTCTATGACAATAATTGTGACAAAACACGTTATCATCATAGATGTGGTGGGGTCCTACTTCTATGACAAAAAATCATGACAGAAAATGGGCTTTTCGTCTTGAACGGGCCGAAGATGCAGCTGCATGACATTCTTTGGGCCATCCATGACGGAAAAAACCATGGTAGAAGCGAGGGCGAGGAAAATATCGGGGTGTTCCCGGTTACGGTGGGTGGTCGGGGCCGAGCGATGCATGTTTCTCTCATACACGCACGCGCATGGGTGCGAGGCGTTGGGCTCTAACTGAACCCGAGCGAGCCGTTGGGCTCTAACTGAACCCGAGTGATTGCACCGCAGGCTATGCGTTACTGAACCCGAGCGATCGATCGATGGCTGTTAACTGAACCCGATCGAGCGATTCCTTCTCTACTGCAGCTAACTGAAGCCGATCGATGCTGCCTCTGGATGAATAGTGAGCATTGCTGGGGGGTGGATGAATAGTTCCCGGTGGGGGCGGATGAACAGGACCCCGTGGTGTTGCCTCTGGATTAACATGACCCCGATCGATCGAGCCGGTTGGGGCTGGATGAACAGGACCCAGTGGAGGGCTGGATGAACAGGACCACCTCGTGGAGGGCTGGATGAACAGTAGACGGTGGAGGGCTGGATGAACAGTAGCCCATGGAGGGGTGGTTGAATAGGAGCCCGTGGAGAGGGCTGGTTGAACAGTAGCCGGTGGAGTAGCGCGCGGTGGAGGCTAGATGAACAGGAGCCCGTGGATGAACAATCATAGGTGGAGGCTGGAGGAGGTCGACGGTGGATGAATAGTAGCCCGTGGAGGCTGGAGGGGGTCGATGGTGGAGATAAACAGTATCCCGTTGAGTCCCGTTTTGCGGTACGCCACACCCCTCCCGATGAACAGGACCCCCGTTTCGACCGTAGCGCTCCAACACAAGTCTGTTTCCTCCGTTTTGAGGTACGCCACACCCCTCCCGATCAATAGGACCCCAGTTTCGACCATAGGAGATCCATTTCCTCCGTTTTGTGGTACGCCAGACCCTTCCCGATGAACAGGATCCCATTTCGACCGTGGCTGGTCGAACATAAGGCTGTTTCCTCCGTTCTGCGGTACGCTAGGCCTCGTTTCCATCTTCTGTTCCATCCAAGCCCTCCCAATGAACACGACGACGCATTCCGTTCCGACCCAGCCGGTTGGCTCCCCATGAACACAATGACGACGTTATTTCTCGGTTCCGACCCAGCCATGTACACAAGCCCTGGCCGTACGTACGTGTGAGTAGGCGTTCGAGATCCCGCCCGTATGTACGTACGTGGTCGTATTTACTTTCTTGCACCTTGGCCACTGTACGTACGTGTACATGCTTCGTGCATGCCTCTGCTACGACACATGTGCGCCTCTACATCGACCAGTATGTACGTACACGTTCGCGAGCAGAATGACAAACGCTACGTACGCTTCGACCAGGTGGGTCCCGACTGTCAGGCACTTCCTTGCATGCGAAGATGTAGCTGGTGGGTCCCAGCAGTCAGGGGGAAACGTTTTTTTTGGCGAAATAAGGAGGCACTTCCTTGCTGCGGCCGTGGACCCAGCTGTCAGCCTCTCCATGTACAGTCCAGGTCCGATGGAAGCCGTTCCTTGACCACGTTGACCATGCCGCGCCGAGAGCATTAGGGCGGTGGACAACGGTGAGGCCTAGGAAGGGGATGACACGGAGCTAGGGAAGACGCGGCAGTGGAAGCCCGCGGGGAGAGGAGTACAAGGGTTCACTCGTTCGGCTGCAGTGTGAGGCTGCCATCGCCGCAGGGCCTGGCTAGCGGTGGGAATAGTAGGGGGCGGTGAGGCCTTCGCGGCAGCACAGCCGGCCACGGTAGGCAGGAGCATGCGGCACGACCGGCGCTGCTTTGGGCGGCTGGAGCAAGAAGACCAGAGGTTGAAGAAGCACTACGGTCGTTGGATGGACATTGTATGGTCACTGGAGCTAGAATATTTCATATTAACTAAGTTGACAAAGCACTCCGTCCCCGTCAACTTAGTAGGCCAACAAGTCAGGCACCCACCAAGGTGGGTCCCACCTAACAGGGGGAGTATTCATTTGTTTGTGCATAATAAGGAGGCACTTCTGGTGGGTCCGAGCTGATAGCGGGGGAACGTTTTTTTTTGTGAAATATGGTGGCCCGTCTGGTGGGTCGCAGCAGTCAGGGGGGAAACGTTTTTTCGCCAAATACGGTGGCCCGTCCGGTGGGTCCCTGCTGTCAGGTGGAGGAATAATTATTTTCCGCGTAATAAGGAGGCACTTCCTTGCGGCTGCCGTGGACCCAGCTGTCAGCCTCTCCATGTACAGTACTCTTCCTATGGAAGTCGTTCCATGACCACGTTGACCACGCCGCGCCAAGAGCACCAGGGCGGTGGACGACGGCGAGGCCTAGGAAGGGGACGATGTGGAGCCGGGGAAGACGTGGCAGTGGATGCCCACGTGTAGAGTTGTATGAGGGTTCACTGGTTTGCTGCGGTGTGAGGCTGCCGTCGCCACAGAATAACAGGGGGTGTGGGTGAGTAGAGGGATGGCCTGGCCAGCGGTGGGAGTAGTAGGGGGCGGTGAGGCCTCCGCGGCATCGCAGCCGGCCACGGGAGACGGGAGCATGAGGCACGACCGGTGCTGCTTTGGGCGGCTAGAGCAAGAAGACCAAAGGTTGAAGAAGCACTATGGCCGTTGGATGGACATCGTACGGTCATAGGAGCTAGAATCGTTCATATTGACTAAGTTGACAAAGCCCTCCGTCCCCGTCAACTTAGTTGGACCACAAGTGAGCGTCCCACTATTGTGGGTCCCAGCTAGAAGGGGGTATTTGTTTTTTTGTGCGTAATAAGGAGGCACTTCCTTGCGTGCGAAGATATAGCTGGTGGGTCTGACCTGTCAGCGGTGGGAATATTTTTTGCGAAATACAGAGGCCCTTCCGGTGGGTCCCAGTTGTCAGGTGGAGGAACCATTATTTTGCGTGGAATAAGGAGGCATTTCCTTACGTGCGGCCGTGGACCCAGCTGTCAGCCTCTCCACGCACAGTCAACTTCCGATGGTGTCGTCGTTGACCATGTTGACCACTCCGCGCCGAGCGCATCCAAGGTGGTGGACGATGGTGAGGCCCCGGACAGTAACGAGCCAGAGATGGGAAGACACGGGAGTAGAGTCATAGACGGAGAGGTGTACGAGGGTTAACTGGTTCTGGTGCGGCATGGTTCGGCAGTCGGTGGAGAAGAACAGGAGGTGTGGAGGGGTGGAGGCGGGAGAAGGTGGTCCCGGCGGCGCTGGACGAAAAAGACAAGAGATTGAAGATGGATGCCGGTCGTTGGATGTAAATCCAATGGCTAACGATGTCAGAATCATTTGTTGACTAAGTTAACAACGACTTGCATTGGCTTCGACCTATTGGCCCACATTTCAGGCTCCAAAAATGTGGCACGAATTCAACCCATTTTTTCAGAATTTACAATCTTTTTTTTGCGGGGTAGAATTTACAGTCCATTTGATCACTTTTTTTGAATGACAATCCATTAGCTAGGCTGGGTGAACAAATAATGTAGCGTCCATGCGGCCCATTTATGTTTTTCCTAAAAAATTATAGGCCATTTGCACTTTCTCGAAATACATGATTTTTCTGGGCTTATTATAATTATAGTGTTGGGGTGGGTGCAGCAATGTTACCAAAAAATAAACAGGGGCTGAGCATTTTGTTATATATATTTAAATAATAAGTGATTTATTATTACATTGGTCCTTAAATCTTACCAAGCTTTTGTACACAATCACCAGGATTTTCATTGCCAAAAAAATCCAGGATTTTATTGTTAAGAAATTATTTTTATAAGTTAATAAGATGTGGGATATTGTTTTCTTACATATGTAAGTATCTGTTAAATATATGATGACAATAACAATAATATATAATAACATATAAAATAATTTAAAAATATATAACATAGTTAGAAGGGAAACATAAGTTGGATCACGCATTCCTATTCTTATATAGAAAAATAGAATAGACCTCTGCATTTTCTTCAAAAAAAATACATAAATTGGGCTGCCGATGTTTCAGGAAAAATAAAACCTCAGATGGGAGGTCCATAGGCCGATCGATACATGACGGCCCTCAAGAAAATACAAACAGGCCTATGGACCTCCCATCCAAGGTCGTGGGCTACGCATGTTAAAAAAGAAAGCCAAGACGGGGCAGCCCTAAACCCAGCTGATACTTGCTGCCCCAGTGATAATAAATGATACCTGCCAACTCCCCGGCTTTGTTGTGAATTCATCTCCTATAGTAACTACGTTGAGGCACCTAAAAAATGTAACTATGTTGACAAACCCATGGGCCCCAACGTCGGTATAGCATTAGGAGGAAGTATTTTTTCGATGAGGCACTTGCTTGCGTACGGCCATAGACCTGGTGGGTCCCGACTGTCCACCTCTCCACGTACAGTCCTCTCCAAAGTCCTCTCATTTGTTCAGCATCTTCACAACGGCACACAGCGGCGTCGTGGCGAGCGCACAAAGGCGCATGAGAAGATCCGACCACCTGAGGAAGTGCCTTATTAATAACGAAACAACTGAACTAGCCTAGTGGCTGAGTGACACTACCCGATAGTTGTTCCGCCCGGGTTCGATTCCACCTGTGCAAAGAAAATATCTCCAAAATTTTTGCCTCTGCCTTTATTGACATGTGGGTCCCAATTGTCATCTATGCACACCACGTCCAACACTTGCCAACACTTAGTCCCTCGTTTTCTCTATTTTTCGCACACTCGACATTGTGTGGGCATCTTGAAAATAGCATATCTTTTTGATTGTGCATCATATGAAGATGTGGTATGCATGAATGTTGATCAGCATGATGTTAACTAGCTGGTAGTTCCAGTTTCGACCATAAATAAAACTTCTAGCATGATGTTAACACTGTTTGAAAATGCCGTGTTAATATAAATGCTCTGCCTTTGAAAGTTGCAGTTTCTTATCTGAAACTGAACTTGGAGTTTCTTATCTGAAACTGAAACTTGCAGTTTCTTCTCTGAGAATCACCTGTCAGCGACCGAAAGGCAGGGGAACCTCTCCTCTCGATCATCTCCATTCCAAAACCACCGTCTCGCCTCTCCCTCTTCTCTGTTTCAAAACCACCCCCTCTCCTCTCCATCATCTCCATTCCAAAGCCACCATCTCGCCTCTCCCTCTTCTCTATTGCAAGACCACCGTCTCTCCTCCCATCTTCCAAAGCTAGCACCGGACCACTCAGAAGGACATCTATGGAGGGGATGCAGCAGCGAGTCAGGCAGATCGCCCGCGGCGACCAGGCAAAGTTAGCCAGGTTGAAGGAGATCCTTACTTGGTTTGACAATGAGTGGGAGATTTCAAGGATGGTGAGGGCCATGTGGCAATGTATGCGAAAGAGCGAGACAACGACGATGAGGGCGGCGATGTACTCCTTGGTGGCAGTCACGCCGCAGTCCTTCGAGTTCATCGAGTATCTCCTCTGAGCGATGGTGCAGGAAGATTCGCCTGAGGCAAAAGTCAGGCAGAGGTGGTGGGCGTACAGGTCGATGGTCGAGCACCCAGAGGATAACGAATCGATTGAGTACGGTGTGCCATTCGTGAGGCTGCAGAGCCAGCCGGAACCACATGAGTATTCGTTCTCCCACCGCAAGAGGAGGCCTGATGGCACGACGTCGCTTCCCCACCATTCTCCACGGTTCCCTCGATGCTCGCCTCATTTCAATGACGTCGGTAGGGTTTAAGGTAAGCTTCGCACTAACCTAATCTTCCGTCTGCTCATGCTTATAATCAGTGTGACAACTAATAAAATCATGCTTACAATCATTCTCCGAGTACTACGCCAATCACCCTAAAATACCTCTGGACCTTTGGGTTAAAGGTGTGACACTATGTACAAATAAAGAAAAATAGATTGGTGCTTCTTTCAGAAAAGAGTACACCCCCAGAAAACTGCCAATATAAGCTACTAGTATTTTATTTAAGTCTAAGCTACTAGTATTTGGTTAGAGGATTTGCTACCGAGAAATATTCATCCAGAGTGAGCGCCACACATCCCACTGATGGTGGTGGATGCCAATGCTTAGATGGAGCAGGGTTGGTGTTGGTAATTTTTACTTGGCACCTCGCACTCTACATATATGCCGGTTCCATCTGTACAATTGTGCAGTTCCACAAAAATGGAGCTGAATAACCCTGTTTGCATAGATAATGAAAAGGCAGGATTACATTATAGTGGCACTAGTTGATGAAAGATACACTAATAAACAGAAGAAAATATTACATCATACTGGAAATCGACCCAATTCTCCCTGATACACCTTCTGCCAGTGATGAACATCAGTGTACAGCGGTAGTACAAGGAGGGGCCTTGAGACATTGAAATCTCTATTTTTGTGCAGATCAACTAAAATTAAGCACCCCAGTTTACAGAAACGCTTAAACATTAACAATGGGACTAGTTGATGAAACATACATTAACAAAGAGAAGCACTTGCTTTATCTACATTGGAAATGAAATGATAGAGAGGACACTCGCTCTATTTTAACTGTATTATTACTTCATTTTATAAGTGACACTAGGGTCGAGTAGGTGGCAAACGAGGTGTACTGTGCGTCGCAAGGATGAAGGCTAGGGGTGCTTAGACTGGGATGCTGAAGGTGGCTCTTTCAGTCCCTATCTTCCCCCTGATGTTTCTGTGGTAGCATTTGGGTTGTAATCCAAACTTGGTTGAGCTGGTGCTGCGTCCCCCAACCTGCCTAGCTTATGTGGCGAACTTGTCTCCTGATAGTACTCAGTCCGTTCTAGTAGTAGTTGCATAACTACCCGTTTACACTGAGATGTTGTCCGATAATGGTTCTCTATGGTTGGGTTTCTTTAATGAAATCGGAGGGAACCCCCTCTTTCGATATAAAAAAACAGTGGCACTAGCGGTGCCAAAATATTGCCTCAAATTAATAGTGCCACTATATTAAGGTGCAAAATAATAACATTACTGCTTTATCATGGCAGTGCCAAAACAGTAGCACAAGAGCAGGATCAACATGCAGGATCTTTGGCAAACGGTCAGACCAAAAAGGAACATACCTCATGATGGGAACCATATCTACAATCAACGCCATCATAGAAGGGATGACACCAATCACCAACATGGATGATTCAATTCATGGGACCTTTTGGTGCAGTTCACCTAAAATAAAGCAATGTCCCATGTGCTAGCAGCTTCTTCTTTTTTTAAGAAAAGGGCTCCAGCCCCAGTTCCATTTCCATCAGAAAACGAAACCCACAGAGCTTATTCTTCATTAGTTGCAATAAAATTGAGCAATATCAAGGTTCACCGTGAAGCTCCTGGAGAGTAGGTGGACCAGGACAGTTGCATCTCTAACGAAAATAAGCAACTTTTCTTAATGGGAAATTGAGTAGGACATGAAAAAAGTGCCATTGATTCATATTACTGGAGGCATTACATTGAAAACAACATTGGTTTAACGTGTCCTTACTTTTAATAGTGCGACTGCTACATTTTACCAATGGCATTACATAAGAGCGGCTCGGGGCAAGAAACATTAGAAGAGGATATCTGGGTTGGTCCCATTTTTGTTCGGTATATAGCCACCTTATACTATGTGAGGCTAGCAAATCTAGTGTTGGACTTACTCTGTTGACTTGTCCCCCAGCCCCCACTTTCTTTCCTTTTTCAACCAATAGATCGGGTTTATATTGAGTTTGTACTGCGTTCCCTTTATTTCCCTATTAGACCTAGAGACCAGTTGGATAGCCTATCTCTGCTACTTTTTGCCCCCATTATTTCCTCTTTCGACCAAGTCCTAGATTTAGGTAACAAATCTTCCCCCACCCCCCCCCCCCTTCTTCCTTTTTTTTAACCAAGTACTACTAGATTCGAGTGCATGAACTGGTTTTAGCTCTTATCAGTAAAAAAATTAGGTGGTTTTCAAACAGCCGATCAATCCTATCTACACGAGGGGGCTGAGAAATAGTAAAAGATACAAATGTAGCGACTTCAAGAGCTCGGGAAGTAGAGCAAGGCTGGTTTCGAAGGAACTTATACTTGATGGTCACCGGGATGTCGCTAGGTGGGCGGCGGGAGGCCGGATCTGCCCACTCTAGGGCAGCGAGGAAGAAGGGGTGGGAGGACCTCCCGCGCTAGCGATGCTTGGGAGAGAACGGCAAGGCACGCTGATCGGGATGCACCGGCAGTGGGTAAGAGCTGTCACTAAGGACGACCGCGTGAACATTGCACCTTCTCAACTTCCCCGGCGGAGAGGATCTGGCTGGATCTGTGACCAGCGGTGAGTAGAGAGAGAGAGTGTGGCCACCGCTGTCGTGTTTAGATCTGGAGAGGACGAGATAGTTTGAAGAGAGCAACACTAGCAAGCAAGCACGGAGGCTCCTGCCTATATAGTGGAGTACTAGTTTTCTATTGTCTACCGGTCGTAGCCGGCTTGACCTCGGCAATGATTGTCGAGAAGTCTTCATGCACATGCCCCGGAGGTGCAGTTGTCATCATTTTGATATGACGCACCGGATTATAACGTATAACACGAAAAAATGCCACATGACAAGAAATCATAACCTCACTGCCCAAAGGAGACAAGATGAATCCCGACGGAGAAACTGGACGAGGATCAAAGCTCAAATTAAAGATAAACTCGTAGAAAAGGGGTTGGTAGATAGATGTCCTAATTAACATAGCCGGCTTGACCTAGATGGCAGTCGAGTAGTCTTCATGCATGTTCCTCCAATTACTATCCCAACTCAGTTGTCGCCCTCACAGTGATCCAAAGCACATGACACCGAATTTTGCGAGATGACAGGACCTTTTTTAGATTTCTCACCAGAATTACAGCCATGTACAACACAACCTGCACGATATGTAGACGATAGACAATCCATGCATGTCTGCTGGAGTTTGGTCACATGCATGGACAAACTGATCTTCCGTGTGTTGCAGGGATCATCTAGGTACCAACATATGTACTACTTCTATTAACTCACCCGACTTGTGGGGCCGGGGAGTGTGCCTATGGTCGGTTCTCAATTGTGGTCCCACATGTGTGTGCAAACGCAATATGACGCGCGTTCCATTCAGAGAGCGGCATGCCAGACCGACCGACCGTCCGGGGCGCGACGCAAACGCGACGGGCGTGCTATATACTCCGTACATGTGTACCGCTCTTTTCTTGAGGCTTTGCTCCATGGCGCAATCCATGGATACAAAATTAGTATATTGTACTATTTAAAAGTCGAGGGTGGGGCTTTTCCCACACGGTAGGCGGGGCAGTTCCACCTAGTCGGTTCGACAGAGACGCTAGAAGATGAGGGAGTAGGCTGCTACAAACGTAGGGCTGTGTGATTTGACAGCGAGTTACTGCTGGACAGGTGGGGCCCGGTGATTTGACTTGCCATTATCATTTTAACTGCGGCGCTACGACCGGCTTGAGTCTCCCAATTCCTGACCACCTCCATAGAGGTGCCTATCCCGATGCTCCACCATGTAGACGCTGGCTCTTGCTTGAGATCCCACTCCTCCACTTTTTCCTTGCCTCTTTCCCCCGATATGCAAAAATGCCATGTAAAGCGGGCTTATAGCCCACTATTGTACTTGATCCTACAGGTGCTAAGCCTGCCACATAGGGATAAAGTCTGATGTGGCAAGTTAATTAAGAAGAGACAGACTAGTTTGGTGACCCCAGGAAGAAACGGTGATAAGCGCGTGTACCTAGATGAACCAAACATAGCAACAAAAAACTAAGCACCTATGCATTTGGGACCTGAGTTGCTAAGCCATTTAATGCCAATAGTACCTCATCTAAGCACCATTTCATTGGAAGAGCTCACTCCTTGGCAAATGCAATAAATACTATGAAGAAAGAGATAGAGAGAAGTAAACAAAAAAATACTCTTATAGCCAACCTTGTAGCTAACCTTGTTGTATGAGTGACTAAGTGATGACAATGTATGACATGCCAACATCAGATAGCCTAACGCACCGTGTTAAATCTCCAAGGGCGCGGCCGCGCGAGCAAGACGACGGTCGTGGTAGGCGCGACCATGATACGGGCTACTGGCAGCCCTTGGATCTGAGATCGAACGGTCGCATGCTAAGTTGCTGAAAATTTGCAGAATAACCCTCCAGGATAGGATATTCACCCATAGGTCTAGAATCACGCCATGCAACCGTTCGATCTCAGATCCAAGGGCTCTCGGAAGCCTGTATCATGGGAGAATGGAAAGCTTCATATCACCTGTAGTTTTCCCAACGCTTGACATGACATTGAAAGCCATTTAATTGGGCGTCGAGTAGACATGACATCTAATTGGTCCCCCATAGTACTATGCATGAATCCATTTATCCACCAGGCAAGCCACTACCCTGCCATTCGCATGCGCCCCCCACTCGATATTTTTACAATTGATAAACCACTCCTAGTCGTCCCATCGTTTCACATTACGGCAGTTCCACTAATCCTAACCTTCCTCCCAAATCCATGCGTCCCAAATCTCCATGATCGGTAGTGAGTACAAGGTTAGAACCATCACCGGAGATGAGTGCGATGTCATCTACACCCGTTCTTCTGCAATGGTGAAAGAATGCCTTGCTCACTTCAAACGCATGTTCGAAAACTCAAATGATGAGTGGGGCACTGGGCTAGATGTTGAGTACACCACAGTCCTGGGAAGCGAGAAGAATCTAAAGGAGGCAGAGAAGAAGAAGCCTACTGTGATCCAGTTTTGCGTGCATGACTTATGCTTGGTCTACCACATATTCCATGCTGACGTTGAGTGCCAGGATTTTAAGAATTTCCTCAAGGACGGACGAGTCAAATTCATTACTGTAGACTTTAGGAACGACAAGGAAATCCTCGGTAGGATAGGCCTCGTTGCAGGCGACCCCTTTGACCACTAGAAGAAAGGGCTGGTGCCCTCCCGTGATCAGCCTTCAATGCTGACCCTAGCAGGAGCCATGGTCCATCCTTCGTACGGTACACTGAAGAAACCTCCGTTGAGGTTTCATCATGCATGGGAGTGGAATGTACTAGATATAGGCCACATCCACTACGCTGCAATGGATGGCTACCTTTGTTTCAATATCTACAAGGGTTGGATGAAGAGCAAGAGCCAAGTGTGCAGTTCAAGCAAAGAAGTATCGGCGAAGAGGAAGAGGGACAAGGACGAAGTCAAGGACGTGTATGAGGAGTCCGAGTAAGGTGGAAGTGTCATTGCTCATGGTGGTTCTAATGCAGTGTCTATCGGATTAGTTGCTTAGTTTAATTTCAGGTGTGCTTAGTTTTATTTGAGGGGTGTGTTGTGCTGAGCCCCCAGCAAAACTATGTTATGTTTCTTCTCATTATATTTCATACATTTCATATTTTAGTTGGTATAGCACTACCACTCGTTTCTTCATATTATATACGTACAATATATATGGCCAACATCATATAGCCAGCAGTTTAGTTGTTAAAGAATTTCAGGGTGCTTAGTTTTGTCAAAGAATTCCAGGGTGCTTAGTTTTATTTGAGGGGTGTGTTGTGCTGGAGACCATTAACTTATCATTGTGAGAATCGGCTTATTTTTGTCATGTAACATGGTCAACGGGTTTGACATGAAAATAACAATGTCTAATGCATTTCTAATATATGATGCCTCCCCCCAGATTTTCTTTACAGAGGCAACATAGAACTATATGAGTGCCCTATTAAATTTTGGAATTATTCCGGGTTCGTTTGGCCTTTTTTATACATTAATTGAGTTTCTGGTCATTTAATGTGCATAATTCAAATTTTAAATACATTAATTGAGTTGATTGAAAAATCACATGTGTGGCCTCGGGTGAATTTCTAGGTCACATGCAAGAAATGGGAATGAAATTCAAACATCTGGGCATCGTGGTTCGGCTGAGAACATTGAGAAGCTTGGTTTTAAAATTCTTGTAAATCCAAAACACGCCTGAAAATCATGAAACTTGGCTTGGTGTCATGTCATGGTACTACCATGCCGTGGTAAAATTTTTACAAAATAGGAACAAGTTTTGGTATAAGTTTCTTGCAAACCAGAACTACTCTTAAGAATGCCCGTGGTTCTGAGAGGGAACGTGTCACCTTTGTGTGCATAATTCAAATTTTAAATACAAGCACATGCTCCAGTGCACCAAAGCTGGTTGAAAAATGACATGTGTGTCCTCGGGTAAATATCTAGGTCCCATGCTAGAAATGGGAATGAAATTCAAACATCTAGGCGTCATGGCTCGGCTGGAAACATTGAGAAACTTGGTTTTTTAATTCCTGTAAATCCGAAACACGCATGAAAATCATGAAACTTGGCTTGGTGTCATGAAATGGCACCGACATGCTGTGGTAATTTTGCTGTCCGATTTGCGAAGGCGCACACATTAACAATCAACAAAGTCATTTTGGAACAAGTGTTGTCACGTTACAATCGGTAACACAAGAATTATTGAAACCGTGGGCGTTTTATTTACCATTTACATGCCGCCACCCATCCCCTTTTTTTATTAGCTAGGAGGTGCCATGCAGGGTAGATATTTGAGTACGGGAGGCGTACGAGCCCTTTGACCTCCATCTGCCATCCACCTATCTCCCAAGGTCTCCATTAATGGCGCCTGAGCCTCTGTTTAATGGCGTGGCAATGTCTCACTCGATTGAGATTTAAGAGAGAAAAAAGAAAATCTGAAAAGAAAATTTTGCACGGATCTTGATGTAAGATCCGACGGACCTATATAACATCTACTACGACTTATAGCAAAACTGATGAATGTGCGGGCCGCACATGGCACCAACACGACACGAGCTTCGTCTGCCTGGTGCGCATGCAGTCGGGTGAGTTGTCCAAGTATAGACACAACCAGGCCCGCGTTGGTATTCGCACCTCAACTTTGGCTGGTCATAGTGGAGAGTAGCATAGACTAGTTACTAGTCTATGTTACTAGTACCTTCATAGTGGGTAGTGTCATATAGTATATGCATAATTTGGCGACGAGCGCTCTCTATATGTACCACCTTTTTTTCTTTAATTACATCTTGTTAGTTTTGCTCCATGGCGCAATCCATCGATACTACTACTGTACAAATGTATACATTTTTTAAAAGGCTAGAGGGAAGGGCAGCCTAGCTTGGTCCTTTTCACGAGAGGCGAGGGCCTTTGTGATTTGATGGCTCATTACTGCTGGAAGGCGGGGCCTTGTGATTTGAGTGCTCGTATAAATGTGCCGACAACCTGAGGAGGAGCAAAGAACCGTGCGGTATACTCAAGTTTTCCACTGGAGTACGACATAGGAGCACGAAACCTTGTGCGTCTTCTCCGCCATCTTCATCATTGTGTCCATGACGCGGGATTTCTCGACGCGAGCCTTCATCATCTGTTCCACGACCGCATTACGTACCTTGACAGCAGACGGGTGCACGATGCGGAGCTTCGCCAACTCCTCCTTCTGTTCCATGACGAGGGCCTGCAACATCTTCATCAAGGAACTACTATTCTCATGCAGCTTCTTCCAGCCGGCGTTCTCCTCCTTCAGCAGGTCGAGCTCATGGGAGAGCTTCGCCTTGTCCTCCTGAAGTTTCAGGATTTCGCCGGTCGCCTTCTTCTCCAAGGCAATGCTCTTCTTCAGCAGCATCACCAAGCCGGCAGTCAACTCCCCCTGCTCATTGAGCTCAGCGGGCATGTCGTTGAGGCTCTCCTTCAGCAGCTCCACCAAGCAGTGGATGAACTCCTTTTGCTTATTGAGGTGCTTATTGAGCTTATCGGGCATGCCATCGAGGGATAACGACTCCAGCGCCGCATGTTCGCCTACGTGTCTAGGGCGCTCCTGGGAGCCATCGCCTACCCGTGAGAGATCTTTCGAGGTCTCTGCGTGGCGGCGAGCCCTCTCTTTTTTTCCACAGCCTTGGTGGCCGCTCCCTTGTTACGAGTAGTTCTCGACCTAGAGCTCTGCACACCGGCCATGGCAAGGACGGATGAGGAAGGTAAAGTAATTTTTTGTTAGGTAGTTCCCCTTTTTATAACCTAAGTACTAGCACTAGTGCTAAAACCTACATAGTGGGAACACGTTCATGTTTGGTACATACTGGTAGGTGTGAGCAGGATTGCACTTAATTGTAGCACTACTACCTTCAAATGTGATGGGAACAAGGTAAAGATTAGTGGAACATAAATTTCAAGTATACTACACTGCTCAGATGCGTTAATATTATGTTACTGTCAAAAATTGGCACAAAATACGAAGGAGACCAATGGAAGTACTACAAGCAACCCATGATTTAACTACTCGCATGCGCAGTACTACTCGCATGTCTTTCTTCTGCCCTCACGTCCACTCAATTTGCATGTGCTGTATTAATTGACCATCAATTAAGTGAAGGACTTTACACACGTCAAATTATCACATGGGGTGGATCTTGGTACAAAATTGCGTCCGCCCGTGTACCCGCGTGTGCGTGCAAGGGAATGAGTGCATGTGTGGCATGCGTGCACATCTTCGCTTCGTGCATGTACCGCTAGTGCGGCTCAGGGAGGACGAATACATTCTTATGGAACTAGCAACACGTCACTATGATCAATCCACACAAGGATGTCGCGACAACCCCTCCACATGTGCCACGTGGCTTCATGAACTGTAGGAGAGACACTGTGTAGCGTGCCATTGTGTTTTGCACATACTCGAAGTACTAGTAAGGTACATGTGCATTGCATGCTTCAGATTTTGCAACCAAATTATCAATAAATACCACACTATAGCATGTAAGCTCTGAGTCATATATGCCTGATGTAGACCTTCATTTAATTCTTATAGTTCATCTCATTTGAAATCAATTAGTTTTTATAAAAGACCTAGGGCCTCTTTGATTCGTAGGATTTCCAACATGCGGGAATAGGAAGAACATGGGATTAGAGTGGGATGTCATCTTGAGTCCTACATGATGGTACAAGTGTTTGATTTTGCATAGAGAAAACGCAGAATTCTTTCAAAGAGGGTTTGAGTGGACGGGATGTTTCCTAAGAAATCTAGTGCAAATGAATCATATGGAAATATTCCTATGGTTTACAATCCTACGAATCAAACAACCAAGATAGGAAAAATTTCTAAGGATTAGAATCCTCCAAAATTCCTTCGAGAATCCTTTGAATCAAAGAATCCCTTAATCTATTTTATGATTCATGGAATTGTGTATTGTAAAGCACAAAGTAAAAACAAATAATGGCAATTCAACTAGAAAAAAAGTTTGGGCAGTTATGATACGGAATATTCTAGAACAACGGAGAATGACTGTTGTTTTGAGATTTGTGCATTATGCTTAAGTTCAACCATGGAGTCTGCTAGATTGTACATGTGGCAAAATCCGGTGGGGGGCTAGAAGATGGTGCAAGGGGCCAAGTGGAGGGAGACTATGAAGGAGTGCACAACTGCGAGATCAATATTTAGGGAGAGGATGCGAGAACATGCGTTGTTGCACGCAGTGGCGGAGCCATGAAAAATGTCCCATGAGCTAGGGGGGCAAGCATTGCTAATCCTTTACGAGGAGGGCCAATTCATCAACTAAAACCATTTTTACCAGCAATTGTCTAATGATCACATTCATATTAGCCTCGATATATAGTGATGTTAGGGGGGGCAGGGCCCTTGCTTCCCCCTGTCTTCGCCATTGTGCGCGCGTCTGAGAGATGAAGTGAAAGGCATGGATGATCAAAGGGGGCGTTGGATATATAATTAATGTGGGTGTATTAGCTATATATATAATCCTATATAGAGAGGTATAGATTGATTGATGTGGACGTGGGAAAGAGGGTGAGACCTCAGTAGATATATAGATTGATCGGTTTATGTGGAAAACTATGAAAGACCTAGCTATAGACACACACACACATAGAGGAACATTGATCGTTGCATATGCACATGAGAGATAAAGAATCCCCGATATGATGGAGAGGGGGATGTGTCTATGTGTGCCTTCATGGGAGACCGACCTGAAGAAAAAGATTGCATTTGTGCGATGGATAATGCCGACTGGTAGTGTGTGTGCATGCATGCACGAGAGAAAGTTAGTGGTACAATTATAAAGATAAGACCAATGTGTGGGTGTAAAAGACTAGGAGAGGTCATAATCAATGTAAATTTGAATTCAAATATTTGAATAAGAGATCATGATGTTTGAAACCCATGCATGCATGAATATAACGGAGATTTGTGCGGTGTGGTTTGGAAACGAGCATGTTGTAATGTATACACATTGAACAAGGTCAGACTGGTTTGAATTTGAGATACCGATGGTAGACATCGTTTGGCCACATTGCATCTGTGCATGGACACACTATTCTAATTGGAGATGATGGGTGGCTTTCGCATCACATATCTATATCTATACCCATATATATATATATATTTTATATAGTGTGTGGATAACTTTAACTTTGAAAGATGGTCGTTGGATCAGGCCAATCCGATAGTGCAGAGCTGGCAAATTTGAGCACTACTGGTCGTGGGATATCATCTAGATTCCACCAGATTTTGCCACATGTACAATCTAGAAGACTCTATGGTTGAACTTAAGCATAATTCACAAACCTCAAAACACAAGCATTTCTTCTTTGTTCTAGAATCTTCCTTATCAGAATTGCCCAAATCTTTTTCTACATGATTTGTTTTTACTTTATGCCTTACAACGCACTATTCCATGAATCTTAAAATAGATTAGCTTTCTTATAAAAAATAGATGATTTTGAATGAAATGAACTATAAGAATTAAACGAACATCTACATCATGCATATATGACTCAAAGCATACATGCTATAATGTGGTATTTGTTCATAATTGGGTTGCCAAATCTCATGCATGCAATGCACGTGTACCTTACTAGTCTAAATGGTGTATGTGTGTGTGTTGTGCGTGTTAAACACATTGTACGTAGTATATCATACTAGTATAAATTGTCTTTTTCTCTTTTGGGTAAACTTTAAGCTTGTTCTCCCGAAATTTCAAGCCGCGCCTTGTTATGCCAAAATTTCAAGCTAGTGTCTCTGTCTATCGTGCTGCGAAACTCCCGCCTCTTCAACCCGCACCTTGTTACCCCGAAATATTAAGATAAATCTTTGTCTCGTTGTGCTCCGACAACTCCCTCCATCTCAACCCGCGCCTTGCTATTCCAAAATTACAACACGCGTGAAAACTCCCACCTCCTATGAAATCTCGACACGCAAAATGCTCGTGATACCCCTGAACCGAAAGAACCGCCTCAAATCGGTGGGGGTACTTTCGTAACTTACCCCATATTTCGTACAAGCGCGTCCCTAAGCCATGGTTCCCCCACTCCCATCCTATCCACCCACCCATTCGTACAGCGAGGCCGGCAAAACCCGCAAAGCCCCACACCCTCCTCCGTCCGCCACCCAGCCAAAGCCTCTTCCCCGATGACGTCATCCATAGCAACACCTCGACGTCCCTCATCCACCGTACCGGATGAGGATCCGTCGTCGATCTGGTCATCCCACCGGTTTAGCCACCCCATCCTCCACCTCCAAGGAGCTGCCCCGACATTCCCCTCGTCTTTCACGCCACCTCCATTCCCACACCACCTTCTTCACCTGCATCGGATGAAGCTTCGGCCTAATCGGCGCCACCAAAGAGGTTGTACACTAATCGCCGCATTTTCTTCTTGATTTGATCTCATGGTGCTGCCGGCGCTCGTTCCCGAGCCGACACAGCATGGATCCATCCACGAAGGCGTCGCCGGCCACTTCCTCCATGGTGTCGCTCCCTTGGCGGCGACGTCCACATCAGTAGGGGATGCCGCTGCTTTAGCTCTCGCTCGTGCTGCTGCTCTACTCTTGGTCTCGGTCCCCTGCCTGGTCTGCTCTTGCTCGCGCTGCTACTCTCGCTCTTGCTCTTGCTTGCGATGCTGCTCTGATTTAGCTACACTTCAATCAACTTTATCGACTTTTGGGTCAGTCGATTTTCAGGGGGTGGGGGGGGGGAGGGGGTGTAGCTACAGGGATGACCGGGGCAGCGACGGACCGGTGGTGGGGAGTGTTTTTGGGGCGGGCGGGGCGGCGCACCGCTGGCCGCGGGCGGCGGGGGCGGCTGTTTGGCCGGTGCTGGCTGGCGACTCAGAGGGGTGGAGGTTGAAGATGAACTGCAGGCCCTTGATTTCGTATCCAATGTCTGCAAGATCGACTGACCAAAGATGAAAAAGTCAGTCGACTGACATGTAGCCTCAGCTCTAGTGCGTTCAGTTTTGACAGCAAAATTCAGTTTCGACAGTTAAGTTCAGTTTTGACAGTTAAATTCGGTTTCGACATTTAAGTTCAGAGATGAGCAGCTGATGTATACATCTAGCACTTTGTGGTTATGTATTTTATGTCATCTATTGGAGATGCTATTAGAATTCCACTCAGGTTAATGTTGTCTCTCTTGTCCTGCTTCAGCCTCGGCGTACAACTCACCGGAGCTGCTCCAATGATGAAACCCTCCATCACAGCGGAGAAGTTCCTCGGGCTCCATCTCCAAACGCCAATGATCTTTTTCCCCTCCTCCGACAGCCAAGTCAGCTAGAGCATCCTCACCGGCCAACCCAGTCACGCTGAGATAGACATGGCTTCGCCAAAGAGGTTGTACACTTCTTGTGGTTTGACTTAGTCTCACCACGCTTCTTTGCATCCTATGATATTCCAATTCTTGTGAACCAAACACCCAGATTGGCAGAAATCCTGTGTTTTTAAATTCTCTGTTTTGCACGTGCATTCCTATCCTATTCATGTCTATTTCCTATCCCTACATTGTTAGAATCCTCAAATTCAAACAAGCCCTTACACAATTTCTTCTGTTACAGATATGTGTCAAAGAAAACCTTGTGTGGTTTTTCCTGCTCCTGCGATGATGTGTTCCACCCCAGCTTAGCTGCTCCAATGATGGAAGGGTCCACCACAGCAGGGATCCGCTCTCTAGACTATCTTTCACCGCCTCAGATCTTCTTCCCCGCCGACGGCAGCCACGACAACTGCATTGCCATCATCAATTGAGCAGATGACCTTGAGGACTACACGGGTCCGCAAGAGAGGTCGCACTCTTCTGTTTCTGCTTATGTTATGCATTGCTTAATATGATGACATGCTACTTTATCCTCATGTTCACCTATTAGACTCCAACTTAGGTCCAAACTTATGCTGAAACTTGAGTTTTAAAAGGTTGTGGGGTACATATTGGGGCAGCAATCAGTACTATCTATCTACTATCTGGTTCATCTCGGGTGTCTACTATGAGTTTCATGTTGGGTGCAAACAAACATTAAAGGAGCCATTATCTGTATTTTTTAATTAATGATATTATCTACCTGCTATCATTTGTTTTGGGTCTATCCATAGTTTGCTACCATCACTCTGGATTTGTGTATGCACTCCTTACATAATCTCACTATGTTTTATTCCTATGCATGTCAGTTATTGTACAAAATGGAACTGAACATGTAGAGAAAAAGAGACAAGCCTTGCGTGGCAATAAAATTTCATGCAGACGTCGCTCCATGGTGGTTGCAAAGGCAGCCCCCCTCCACCCATTTCGGATCATAATCAAGAGGAAGATAACTGTTGTGAAGGGGATTCAGAAGCAGAAGACCACTCCTATTTACCCCATGAGGTCTTCTCTCTAACTTGGCATGTTGATGTTGGTAAAATCATGCGTATGGTGCCTTGCATTGCTTACTGTATACATCAAAGATGTTATTTGCTTAGTTTAGACAAGCTTTGTGACAATGCCATCTGTTTAGTTTCTTTATCGTATATGTGAATCATGCAATGCCATCTTTTTTAGCCAGTCATCATATATGTGAATTTTGCAATACCACCCTAGTTAGTCAGTCATCTTATATGTGAATTATATCATGACATCATTTTTTATTATGTGTTAAATTTTTCAACAATTTTAGTATATTCAATTACTCTTCTTGTGCATCAGCCATTCGGCACAGTCATGGAAAAATCTGGAGTGGAAACAAGGTCTTCAGAGTAGACAATGCTATCTGATGAAGCGCATGTCTTGCTGGTTACAGATAGCTCCTCAGAGGAGGATTCAGAGACAGATGACCAGTCCTATCCCCCCCGAGGTGCATGCTCTAACTTGGTAGGGTTATGTTGCTCATATCATGCGTATGGTATCTTGCATTGCTATGTCATTTTCTTAGTTTAGACATGCTTTGTGTGAATGCCACCTGTTTAGTGTCTAATTACCATATATGTGAATTATGCAATGCCATCTTGTTGCAAGACATTATATATGTGAATTATGCAATGCTATCTTGTTGCAAGGCATTATATATGTGAATTATGCAATGTCATGCTGTTTAGCCAAGAGTCATATATGTGAATTATATTATGCCGTCCTTTTTTTGTATTTCTCATTGCTTTTGTCGACAATGTTTGTATATTCAACTGCTCTTCCTGTGCATCAGCCATTTGAATTGGTGATGGAGAAATCTAGAGTAAAAACAAGGTCTTCGGAGCAGACAATGCTACCTGGTGAAGTAGATACCTTGCTGGTTACAGATAGCTCTTCAGAGGAGGATTCAGAGGCAGATGACCAGTCCTATTATCCCCCTGAGGTGTATGTTCAAACTTGGCAGGGTTATATTACTCATATCATGCATATGTTGTATTGCAATGCTTAGTTTCTACATCATATACACGCTATTGAATGCCATCTCGTTAGTTAACACATCATATATGTAATTGCCCTCTGCTCACTTCCTTAGTATATAAATCATATATTTGAATTATATCATGACATGATGTTTACACAGACAGCATGTATCTGAATTATGGCATGCCAGTCCATTTTCTAAAGACATAATATAGTTATATCATCTCATCCTGTTCACACTTGACATAGTCATCATATTTTGAATTATGTCATTCTATCCGTGAATTATATCATGCCATCATGTTTCCATCAACGACATGTTTGTGATTTATGGCATGCCAACCACTTTAATAGACACATCGTATAGTTATATCATGTCATCCTGTTTACATAGTCATCATATTTTAAAGTATGTCATTCTATCCTATTTAGTTAGCCATCATACATGTGAAATTGTGTCATGCTATCCTGTTTAATTAGCCATCATATATGTGAAATTATGTCCTGCTATTCTGTTTGGTTAGACAACATAAATGTGAATTATTTCATGCCCTGTTTTCTTCCCTACTATCCATTGCACCTGTCTATCTTACAATGTCTATACATTCAATTACTTTTCTTGTTTATTAGCCATTTCAATTGGAGGGGGTGATGGCAGTATCTTTGGGAGTAAAAACACGGCCTTCAGAAAAGATCGTGCTACCTACCGATGGAGATAGAACCACGGTTGTAATTGCCCAAGAACCAGCCCCACCACACATAACCCAGACTCACGCAGATTGTACCCCAACCCAGTTGGACAAAGAACCAGCTACACCCCTTCTAACCCCAACCCCAGTAGCTAGTAACCCAGTTCTCGTTGACACATCACCGTCTCCACCACAAAGCACCCTAACACGAGCAGTGAGTAAGGTAACTGCAGTGACCAAAGCGCGAGGATCACCACTCCGAACCCCAAGTCAACGCTTAAAGTAGAAGAAGAATTGTTCTCCGGTCAGGTTCCGTAGCTATGGTTCATACTACTTTGCTCTTGCATCATTGCATTTACTCATACCAACTAATTTCAATTTTGAAAGATGCAATTGAAACTCCAATGGCGCAACAGGTATGTTTTAAACTTGTTTCTTTAACGTGTTTGCTGTTGTAACTTGCTCTATGTTAATTTCAGTTTCAATTGAATAAATAGTTATATTCTTATGCCATGCACCTTACAAGTGTTGTTATCGCTGTGTAGTTTCCCACACTTATATTCTGTCTAAGCCGCTTAGTCTTAAATAGATATGATTCAAACGGTATCTATATTGATTTGGCAACATAAACTAGAATGATATAGACCATATAGTGACCATACTACATAGATATATGTTTGTTTCATGCTGTTATCCTGTCCACCTTACTACTGAACTGTTTTACCAAAATGAGTTTCATATACTACATTGTAAACCTGTGATGTGTTTGTTTGTTTCTCTTTTAGAATGCGGATAAAATATTGGAGAAGAGTACCCCGTTATGCAATGGTACAGGAAGTAATGTAGATAAGGTTCAAGATAGTAAGACATCCATGTTGGTCTCCAAGAAAGCTGATAAAAACTATATTGAAGACACTGAGACAACCCCAAAGTCCTATCTTGATGTAGTGTTCGAGTTACTGGCTACTACTGCTGGCACCAGCTCTTCGAACTCGCTACCTGAATCAGTTCATCTTCTTGAGTCTCGACTTCAAGTTGAAAGACATCGATCAGATGTTATGCGACAGGAAGCCGAAGGAGCGAGGAAGTCCCTGCAGAATTCAGATGCATACTTTCTAGTGCAACAACAAGTGCTGGAGGATTTAAGCGCCAAACAAGAGAAAGTTAATAAGCTTGCTAAGCATCTTGCCAGCATTATGGGTACCCAGGATATTGTTTCTTGAGATCTTCTGAAGTGGTTTCAGTTTTGGACTTGTTTTTCTGCGGCGTTTATATGCTGCTTTGTTCCCTGTATTTGCACTGGTGGCGAACTTTGATGCCAAGTAGATGTAATATGTGTAATAGCCGTGATAGCCTAGCGTAAGTTGCTTGCCTGTTTATTTCCTTATTGTCTTGTTTATTTGTTTTCTTGTAGTCAGTGCAGTTCTTTTGCCACGGTTTGCTAGTGGCCGCAATAACCTATTTTTTAAAACTAGGCCACATTAACCATGTGCTACATATTTACTATAGTTAACATGGTCCTCGTATGGGCCGTAGAAACAATGGGCCTTCTACTGGGCATACAAACCATGGGCCTTATATGGGCCGTTGACACAATGGGCCTTCTATGGGCCGTGTCATCAATGGGCCTTCTACAGGCCGTATGATCGGTTGGCCAAACATGGGCCAATAACAGACCACATTATGGCCGTAAATGGGCTAGAGTTGAAATCGTCCGTTCATGGGCCTACCATAACGGGTCGTCATTAATCGGTTGTATTTGATGACGTTATGAAAATGGCCCAACGTATTAACGGGCCACAAACAGGCCGACTGTAACCACGGGCTGAATTTGGCCCACAAGCAGAAAATGACATTAATGGGTCGAAAGTAAACAAATGCTGAAAATGAGCCCAAGAATAAATGGGCCCTGAGAAGGCCGAAAGATAACATGGGCTGGAAACGGCCCAACGGAATAATGGGCCGCTAATGGGTATAAAGTGATAACTGTTCATTACGGGCCAGTTTTACCACGGGCCGTTAATGGGCCGAGGGTTACTAAGGGCCTCATATGGGCCGAAAGACGTCATGGGCCATACATGGGCTGAAAGTTAAAACAGGCTGGAATTATATTGGACGGCCTAGATGACGCTACTGGGCCTAATTCGGATAGGCCGGCCTGCCACCTTTTGACCATGTCAAACGGGCCTGGCTTCTCACAGGAATGGGCCTTTGTTGGGCCGTGCCATGTGTCGATGTATGATAGGCGCTTTGGGTCCAATGAGTGGATGACATCTGTCCCAATGGCGAGCTGACACGTGTTCCCTCCAGCCAATGATGATTTTACACGTGGAAAATCCCCATTGGTCGGGGCGGTTAACGGGTTATTGGATCCAAAACCGGACCCGATAGCTTAACAGCGTTCCGTTACAGTGGATGCCACGTGTTGGTCACCCTTGACGAAAGCACTTATGTGACGTGCGATTTATCGTCATCGAAGTGGACACTTCCGTGATGATAATTTTGGTAATGTGATGGAACACTTCTACGACATCATAGGTATGACTATCTTGATTCTGTCATAAAATTGTCATGGATGTACATGCATGATAGAAAACGTGACCTACTGTGACAAACACGTATCATCGCGGAAGTGTATTTTTTTGTAGTGGAAACAAATACAATTGCTATATTTCCAAGTTAGTTTGGTTAATTGTGTGATTTTCTATTAGGAGTATGTTATATTGTGCAATGTTGTGCTCGGTCAACATTTGGTTCATTTGTTGTGGTGTTTAGTTAACTGCACGTGGATGGTCTGTTGTCTAATAGCACATTATTGTGCAATTGTAGGAACCATTCTAATATTTAGGTTTTCAAACAATTTGGTCTTGCACATATAGGTCCTACTGTCAGAGGTTTTGACCCACTGTTCGACCCTTTTTGCATATGGGGAAATGAGTTGTCCATGAATATCAATCAAGTCAAGAAACTCAGAAAGATTGTTAGGATAAAGAAATTAGCGACAAAAAACAACAAGATCTATGCCTGCACAATGAAGAAGACATCAGTTCACTACAAGATGGCACTAACTATTATACCTTGCTTTTTTTATTCCTTTGCCCCATTTCCAATATATAGAAGATATTTATGCACATCCTTTTTTAGGCCTTTCCAAAGTAGTTCATTGATGATTACCTCTCAAACCACCTCTACGGTCAGGAGGCGAGGAAGGTTTTCATACAACACCCACGGTTCAATATTGAAGTGTTTCTGAAGAGGACGAAGGACGGATGGTCCATCATCCATAGGCACTGGCCTAAAGTTGCAAAGAACTTCAACATGAATGAAGGATTAATATTCGCCTTCCACTTCAGCAGTTTTCCAAATGAGATGCATTTGTCTATATACCGTCTATGATGATAATTTTGAAAGGTTCTACATGTTGCATGTATAACTTGGTGCTGGTGCAGTTGTGTAATGGGGTAGCTAAGTGCTAAAGCTATATCATGTTGTACTCTGATGTATTTAAATTATGAAATCCTGCTTCCTTAATATGGAAATGAAATATATTATGTGCTTAATATGAATGTCAATTAGATTAATAAATGGATTATTAATAATAGGGGAATTAGCCTACTAATGGCGAATTAGCTTGCTTATTGGGTTTTGTTATTGCAAACGGGTATTAAGCAAATACCGTGGGCGATGACCTCGGGCAACACACACAGTTTCGAGGAATAAATCATGTTGGATCAATGAACAATCACACACGACCTTCTCTTGAAAACTGTTTGCGTTAGGCCACCTTGCGCAAACGTTTACCACATAAAAATTGTGTGTGATGGCAGCCTTTGCCACAAAGTTTCTTCTACGCACCATGTGTGATGCATTCAATAACGCAAACGATAAAAAAATTTAATATCGTGTGCAATGGCAACGCTATCACAAATAATTCAACAGGGAAAATTGTGTATGATCTACCTGTGAACGAAAACGTCTTCCTTGGAGCGACTGTGTGGGATGTACATACGAACTGAAATATTTAGTGGGGACTACCTCTGTGAGATGTACTTCTGACCAGAAACAATTTCGCCTGTATAATTGTTTTTTAGCTCTACTGTTCCTATGAACGTATTTGAGCGCCCGCCGGTCGCACACGACCTTATTTTTTCGAGCGTGTGTGCCAGGAGGGCATATCCCCAACGGTTTCTGGATTGTGTGGGAAGGACCCCCTATCGCCGTCACTCACTATGCGATGGTTCCAAATGCCATCGTGGAAAGGGGTTAAAAACCGATTGTACAACACCCACGCGTACCAGTGTTAGTGACTAGTAGCTTCCATGCGCGACCACTAGCTAAATGGGCTCTAGCTTAGTTGAGTAGGTTGTGGGATCCTCGCCCAGGTAGGCTAGCAGATGTAGATATGAGTAGGTGTACCGGCTGCCAGTGGGGGGAGGTGACTACTTCTGAAAGACTTCGTCACAATCTTCGGGTTAAGTCTAGTGGGTAAAGTGTGCAAAACTCTGCAAAGTATTAAACACTAATCATGATTAGCAGTGCCCCCGGTTTTGGGCAAATTTGAGTGACTATGCCATTACAGTTGTTGGATGATCTTGACAGATGTGACACTTAATAATATTTGTGGGCAACTTAATAAAGGGTAGGTTGGAGTTGATTTTGCCAACTCAACCTTGTGTATATAATTGTAGTAACAAAAGAACTAAATAAAAATTTGACTATTAGGTAGTTATGAGCACAAAATCAGCTTTCTTCACAATAAACCCTCAAGCCTTCCTTTTGTTATATTATGCATATACGTGTAGGTCTGCTTTATTATAACTCATGTGTAACTTGCCAATACATTCAAAGTATTGACCTATATGGCTGTAACATCTCATGTTGCAGGATATTCAGACGAAGAGTAAGGTACCGTTAGCGTCGCGAGTCTGCACTTAGCATCGCCAGTGGGCTATGATGGGACTCGTCATTGTTTTCTGCTACTTTCCGCTGTTTGATTGAATATAGCTTGCCATGTGATATGCAGATTGTTTTATTTTATACATTCTAGATCATACGTTGTAATAAATGATGCACTTGCTATTCTGGTATTCATCTATACTGTGTGTGCTAGCGAGTTCGATCCAGGGACTAGCACGGTAAGCACAAAGACTCAAATCCTTCGAGGTTTGATCATTACAGATGGTATCAGAGTAGTGTGTTGACTATAGGACATGGCCCTAGAAAATGGATTAGAAAATCCATAGGAGTGAAAATTATTTTATAAACTGATTATACTTCTTACTGTTTATTAGTTAACACCTCAAGTATCTTGACTAGTTAAGTAGGAACTAGTGCTGAGACCACCATCTATGTTTGTTTATATTGAAACATTATCGTGTTAGCCTATCTGATTATGCCCACTTTTGTGGTCTGAAGATACTAGATTGTTTGCTTGATTGGTAGTTTGTTTCTTAAATTACATCTTGTCAAAATTATTCGACTATATATATAATACTATCTTATTGTATGTTGTTTGTTTGCTGGTATTAGTCATCGTTGTGTTTTGTTGCCTTGATCATATTATGCATATGGGTAGAATATATTTATATACATAGCTTTTGGTCCTATTATATCTATAACTCTTCTATGCTTGCCCACCAGATGCCACCGAGGCGTGATAGTAGGTGTAATGCTGCAAGAGGAGACAACAATGTCAATGACATATCCCCATACATGCAGCAGTTGCTTCAAGGGAAGACTCAGTTGATCCAGTTGCTTGTGCAGAACCAGAACAACCAGAATAACAACAACAATCCGCCACCACCGCCACCAGTGGATATGCTTACCAGGTTCTTGAGGTTGAATCCTCAGAGGTTCTCTAGTTCCCCTGAACCTATTGTGGCTGATGATTTGCTCCGTGTAGTCAATAGGAACCTAGACATGGTTGGATGCATAGATGCAGAGAGGGTGAGGTTTGCCTCACATTTGTTGGAGGGTCCTGCCGCAGCTTGGTGGGACAATTACTTGGTCACTTATCCCATTACTACTATCACATTTCCTTAGTTTTAGGATGCTTTTCGTGTTGCACATGTGTCTACTGGTGCTAGGAGTCTGAAAAAGGAGTTTCACAGTTTGCGCTAGGGAGGTCACACAGTTAATGCGTATGTGGAGGAATTTAATAATCTTGCATGTTATGCTCCTAATAATGTTAACACTGATGCAACTACGTAGGAGAAATTATTGGAGTGCCTAAATGATGACTTGAGCCTTTAGTTGACAGTGGCCACTTTTAGGAATTGCCAGGATCTGATTGATAAGGCTGTTGTGCTGGAGGGAAAGCAACAGGCCATAGAGAATCGCAAGAGGAAGTACAACATCAATAGCAGGTATAATTCAAGACCATAGCAGAAGTCACGCACTTCATATCATGGTAATGGAGGTAATGGACATAATCATCATGGAGATAATGGTCATCATAATCATCATTGAGGTATTGGCCACAACCATAGTGGCCACCATCATCACAATGGGCACAAGAGTAACAATGGTAATGGTAGAGGTAATGGTAATGGTAATGGAGGGCATAATAACTAGAGCCACCAGAGTGTGCCTGTGTAGAGGGACATTGGCCAGGTTCAGTGCTAAAAGTGTAGGCAGATGGGCCACTACTCCAATGCTTGTCCAGGGAACAGGAACAGTAATGGGGATTCAGGAGTCAGCAATCCAAACCCCTTCCAAAAGGTTCATGTCAACCATTTTAATGTTGAGGAGGTCTATAATGAAAGTGATTGGTAAGTTCTTGATTACTTTGATACCCGCACTTGTTCTTTTTTATTCTGGTGCACCGCATTCATTCACATCACGGGTATTTGTGGATCAACATAAGCTTCCTACCGTAGTACTTAAGTCACCTATTCTAGTAAGTTCTCTGGGGGCTGAGATGGCAGCAAGATTGGGTTGTTTTCAGATGCCCTTCTCTATTGGGAAGCATGTTTTTCCTACAGATTCGATTCTATTGAAGTCACAAGGTCTGGATATTATTTTGGGTATGGACTGGATGATCAAATATGAAGGTCTTATTGATTGTGCCAGTCGATCTATTACTCCCGATGCACCAGGAGGGCAGAGGATCAAATATGTATGTAAGTATAAGAGTGATCAGGTACAGGTGAACTCTCTTAAGGGGGTAGCCTGGACGAGCTGGTGGTCATGATGGATTATCCAGATGTGTTTCCAAAGGAGTTGCCAGGTATGCCACCAGATAGACATATTGAGTTTCTTAATGATTTAATACTACACACTGGACCTATTGCAAATAGACCATATAGAATGCCTCCTCAAGAGTTGGAGGAATTGAGGAAGTAGATAAGAGAATTGTACGCACAAGGATTTATTTGCCCAAGTTCATCACCTTGGGGAGCTCCAGTTTTGTTTGTGGAGAAGAAGGATGGGAGCTTGAGGGTGTGTGTTGATTATCATTCTTTGAATGAGGTAACCATTAAGAATAAGTATCCTTTGCCTATGATAAACGATCTATTTGACCAGCTGGAGGGAGCTATTGTGTTTTGAAAGATTGATCTTCGTTGTGTTTATCATCAATTAAAGATTCGTGAGCAAGATATTCCCAAGACTGATTTTACTATGAGGTATGGGTTGTATAAATATATTGTTATGTCATTTGGATTGACTAACGCTCCTGGATACTTCATGAATATGATGAACAAGGTGTTTATGGAGTTCTTGGATAAATTTCTGGTTGTTTTCATTAATGATATATTGGTGTTCTCCAAGAATAAGGAAGAGCATGAGGTGCATCTGTGTTAGGTATTGGAGAAATTGAGGGAACATCAATTGTATGCCAAATTCAGCAAATGTGTGTTCTGTCTGGATGAGGTAGCAATCCTTGGACATGTTGTGTTAGGTAATGGAGTTGCAGTTGATCCATCTAAGGTTGCTGTAGTTACAGAGTGGGAGACACCCACGACAGTTGGAGAGATTCATAACTTTTTGGGCCTTGCAGGTTATTACAGGAGGTTTATTAAGAACTTTCCCAAGATTGCAAAGCCTATGACTGAATTTTTGAAGAAGAAAAAGAAATTTGTTTGGACCGATGAATGTGAAGCCAACTTTCAAGAATTGAAGCAAAGTTTGGTTACAACACCAGTCTTAACTCTACCAGATATGCATAAGGACTTCCAGGTATATTGTGATGCTTCTTGTCAAGGACTTGGGAGTGTTCTAATGCAGGAAGGTAAAGTTTTTTCTTATGCTTCACGCCAGCTTAAGAATCATGAGCATAATTATCCTACACATGATTTCGAGTTAGCCTCAGTTGTGCAGGCATTGAAAACTTGGAGGCCATATCTTATTGGTAATCATTGTGATATATATTTACTGATCATCAGAGCTTGAAATATATTTTTACTTAGAAGGATTTGAACCTCATGTAGAGGTGATGGTTGGACCTTATTAAAGATTATGATTTGAATGTGCAGTATCATACTGGTAAGGCTAATGTTGTTGCTGATGCATTGAGTCATAGGATCCATGTTAATGCAATTGATATTGATGATATGCCATCGGACTTATGTGAGAAGTTTAGGAAACTCAGGCTGGAGATGGTTCCTAAGGGATATTTGGCAACACTTGAGGTAAAGCCTACTTTGCTTGACAGGGTTAGGGAAGATCAAAAGGATGATAAGGAGATTACTGAGATAAAAGAGAATATGGTTAAAGGTAAGGCAGAAGGTTTCCATGAGGATGAACATGGAGCTATATGGTTTGAGAAGCGTATTTGTGTACCTCAGGATACATATATCAGGAAGTTGATTCTTCAGGAGGAGCATGATTCACCTTATTCTATTCACCCAGGTAATACTAAGATGTATTTGGATTTGAGGGAAAGATTTTGGTGGCCTAGCCTGAAGAGGGAAATTGCTGGATATATTGCAACATATGATGTGTGCTAGAGAGTTAAAGCAGAACATCAGAGACCAGCAGGTTTGTTACAGCCATTGCGTATACCTGATTGGAAGTGGGATGAGATTGGTATGGATTTCATTACATGTCTACCTAGCACTCGGTCAGGTTATGATTCTAATTGGGTAGTTGTTGATCATTTGACTGAAGTTGCTCACTTCATCCCGGTAAAGACCACTTATACCAGTGCTTAGCTAGCAAAGATTTTTATGTCTAAGATTGTTTGTCTGCATGGAGTTCCAAGGAAGGTAGTGTCTGATAGCGGTACTCAGTTCACATCCAAATTTTGGCGTCAGTTTCATGAATCATTGGGCACCAGGCTGGTGTTTAGTATAGCTTACCATCCACCGACAGATGGGTAGACAGAGAGGGTAAATCAGATTTTGGAGGATATGTTGAGAGCTTGTGCTTTGGACCATGGGTCCAGTTGGGATGATAATTTACCTTATGCAGAATTTTCATATAATAACAGTTATTAGGCTAGTATGAAGATGGCACCATTTGAGGTATTGTA
This sequence comes from Triticum urartu, assembly GCF_003073215.2. Classification (NCBI taxonomy): domain Eukaryota; kingdom Viridiplantae; phylum Streptophyta; class Magnoliopsida; order Poales; family Poaceae; genus Triticum; species Triticum urartu. The sequence continues at coordinate 415,758,997 of NC_053025.1, forward strand.
TGGTAGAAAGTGCAGGACACCATTGATGTGGGATGAGGTTGGAGAGCATCAATTCTTTGGACCAGACTTGATCAGAGATGCTGAGGAGAAGGTCAAGTTGATTCGTGATAGACTGAAGATAGCACCGTCAAGGCAGAAGAGTTATGAAGATGCAAAACGTAAGGAGGTCACATATGAGGTAGGACACCATGCATATCTTAGAGTTTCACCACTTCGTGGAATTAAGAGGTTTGGAATCATAGGTAAGTTAGCCCCACATTTTGTGGGGACTTAGAAGATCTTGGAGCATAGAGGAGAGGTAGCTTATCAGCTGGAGTTTCCAGAATCCTTGTCAGGAGCTCACGATGTGTTTCTTGTATCTCGGTTGAAGAAGTGGCATGCAGAGATGATGGATGTTCCATTGAGGGACACAGTGCCACTTGAGGCAATTAAGTTGGAGAGTGATTTGACATATGAGGAGAAGCCTATTAATATTCTGGAGACAGTAGAGAGAGTTACTTGCACCAAGACAATCAAGTTATGCAAGGTTCAGTGGGATCATCGTACTGAGGAAGAAGCTACCTAGGAACGAGAGGAGGATCTCAGGCAGGATCACCCACACCTATTTTATAGCCACCCCGAATCTCGAGGGCTAGATTCATCTTAAGGGGGGTAGGTTTGTAACATCCCAATTTTCCTAATTTAGGATGTTAATAGATCATTCATATGCATATCATATTTTTCTATGCATTATATGTTTTTCTGAATTATTCTTTTCATTATGCAACTAAAGGCAATTTATTGGAGTGGAGATAACATGACTTCTCCCCTATTTTAAAATTTTTCATAATGTCCAAAATATTATTTCAGTTCACTTGTTATGTTTTGGTATTTTTTCATGATCTCAAAAATATTTTATTTGGGTGTTTTATTGCTGTTTGTGTGGCCTTTTCCATAAAAATGAATTTCCAAAATTGCATTGGAGGTGGAACTAGTGTTCCTTTATCATATATTAGTGTATATATTTTATTGTGTGTCTATATATATTTTTAGGATTTTTTCCTATTGTGTGTTTTTAGTTTAGTTATTTATTTCTTTAGATGTGGTTTGTTTAACAAAAAGGGAACCAGCCAGCCAGCGAGCGAACCAGCTAGCTCGCTAGCCGCTGCCCAGCTCCCCTTTACCCGTGGCCCATCCATCGAAGCGGTACGCTGAGTCGCACCGCAGCTCCCATCGCCCTCGCTCTTAGCCGCTGTCCGGCGGGCCCCGCACTACGCCTCTGCTCATATCCTTCCTCGAACCTGATTGGAGCGCACCATACGCGCGACCGAGGCCGAGCTCGGATCGATCCGGCGCCCTGTTCCCCCACGCATGTGTGATGGCCTGGCTTATTAGGGATGATAGACTACTCATATCAATAAGGAATTCCTTCTTTTCCGGGAGCCCATCCGGACAGAACTCCCAAGTTAAGCGTGCTCAGCTTGGAGTAGTTTCAGGATGGGTGACCGATCGGGAAGTTGCTCCCGGGTGCGCAAGAGTGAGGACAAAGTGCGCAGAAAAGACTAGTATTGATCTGTGGGGCCAGTCTAGATCCCACCAGGAGTAACGACCATCGGCGGGTGTGTCCGGGGCGTTACAGCATGCTAGGGTAACCGCATGTGAACCAAAACTCCACGACGAATCCTCACATCCCCTTGTCGATCTTCCCCGCTGTCGCACTCCTCAAATAGGGCGTTTTGGATCTCGGCATGGAGCTCGAGCCGCCACCGTTTTCGCCGGTTGTTTCCGCCGCCGTAAGAACTCACAGAGCTCGGCCGCCTACTCCCTTGGATCCGCCTCTCCATGATGCACCTTTTTGATGGGTTTGTCTTGGCCACAGAGCACTAGACCGAGCTAGTCGAGCCGCCAGAGTTTGTTTGGGCTTTGGAGCAGCTGCTGTCCATCCACACCGCCATTGCCGCCCCATCACCATGCGACCTCACCACCACCTCCTCCACTCGACACTGCATCCACCAGCCACCTCACCTTCACCGGAGAACCACCGCAGCAGCGCCGCCGCATACGCTCGAAGCCGCCGCCGTCTTTCTCTGCTTTGCTGGTGAGCACGCGCGCATGCAATCTTCCAGCCAATAACACGTTGACACTTGGCACAGCTATAGTAACCGCCATAGTGTTTCCAGAACATAGTTTTCTTTTGTCTTATTTTCACATTTTCAACTAAACTTCAATTAGCTATAACTTTTATTCTATATATCCAATTTAGGTGTTTCGTTTTCCTATGCACTCACAAAAGCCAGCACTTTATCACAGTAACAAATCTCACATGTTTGCACTATTAAAATATGATTTTGTTCGAATTTGAATCAAATCTTTCGGAGGCCGTAACTTTCAAACCGTTTATCAGAATCGAGTGATTCTTTTTGCGTTGTGATCGTAGTGCAATTTAGGCGATTTGTGCATGCTTTTGTGCTACTGCTATTTTCATTTTAAAATGGTTTTCTTGCTGTTGGTTTTGTTTTGGTTCTATTTGTGTTTCGATGATTGATTGTTGATTGTCTGAAACGTGTAGATTGTCTGGAGTGCGAGGCGAGTTATTGTCAGGAGTGTGACTTTCAGAACCAGAACCAAGGCAAGTTACATGTTGATCATCCTTTACCTATTACTTTCTATGCATGTATTATATATTACATTATAAAATTATGCATGTATAGGATTATTATATTTTGAGCTATTCTGTTGACCTATCTCCCGTCTTTGCAAATCGTGGTAGTTATAGTTTTGCTACTTTCCGACGTTTGATTGAATAAAGATAGCCAAATGTTATGCAGATTGTTCTATTTTATACATTCTGGATCATACATTGTAATAAATGATGCACTTGCTATTCCGGTATTCATCTATACTGTGTGCTAGAGAGTTCAATCCAGGGACTAGCACGGTAAGCACAGAGACTCAAATTCTTCGAGTTTTGGTCGTTATAATTTATCCCATATATCATATTTTTATCACGTCTGTTCGCCAATTTTTGGCGCCGTTACCCGAAAGGGATTGACAACCCCTTTAACACGCCGTGGTGCGAGTATTTGTTATTTGTGTGCAGGTGCTGTTTACATAGTGTTGCTTGGCTCTCCTACTGGTTCGATAACCTTGGTCTCATCAATGAGGGAAATACCTACCGTTGATGTGCTGCATCATCCCTTCCTCTTTGGGGAAATACCGACATAGTTCTAGCAGACATCAAAAGGAATTTTTGGCGCCATTGCCGAGGATACATCACCAACATCTACCAGGTTCCTAATCACAAATCTCATCTCCTTGCAATTTACATTATTTGCCATTTGCCTCTCATTTTCCTCTCCCCCACTTCACAAAAATTTGCCGTTTTATTCGCCCTCTTTTTCGTTCGCCGTTTTCTTGCCGGATCCGTTTTTTCAGTGCAATCTTGTTGCGTAGTCATAGTGACTCAAGAGAACACCAAGTTGTGTGATTTCTCCAATACTAACAAAAATGGTTTTATTGGCACTCCGATTGCTCCCGCCAATAGTGCGTAATCTTGTGATATTAATCCCGCTTTGCTGAATCTTGTTATGAAAGATCAATTTTTCGGTACTCATAATGAGGATAACGCGTCCCATCTTAACACATTCGCGGAATTATGCGATATGGAAAACCAAAAATATGTGGACAATGGTTTTGTGAAGTTCAAATTATTTCCTTTTCTTTGCGAGATCTTGCAAAAATTTAGTTTTCTTCGTTGCCTCGCCATAGTATCGATTCTTGGAATAAGTGCAAAGATGCTTTCATTACTAAGTATTTTCCGCCCGCAAAAATTATTTCCCTTAGAACCCAGATCATGAATTTCAAGCAACCTGAACATGAGCATGTTGCACAATCTTGGGAAAGGATGAAAATGATGCTAAAGAATTGCCCAACTCATGGGTTAAATCTTTGGATGATCATACAAATTTTTATGCGGGGTTGAATTTTGTTTCTCGTAATATTTTAGATTTTGCCGCGGGGGGGGGGGGGGGGGTACTTTTGTGGAAATTACTTTGGGTGAAGCCACCAAATTGCTTGATAATATTATGGAAAATTATTCACAATGGCATACCGAAAGAGCTCCTACAAGTAAAAAAGGTTAATTCGGTTGATGAAATTTCTGCTTTGAGTGAAAAAGTTGATGCTCTTATGAAATAGGTTTCTAGTAAAAGTGCTCCTATTGATTTTAATGATGTGCCTTTGTCTACCTTGATTGAGCAAAATAGTGATGCCGTAGATGTGAATTTTATGTCGAGAAACAATTTCAATAACAATGCTTATAGAGGTAATTTTAATCCTAGGCCTTTTCCTAGTAATTCCTCTAATAATTATGGTAATTCCTATGGAAATCCTTCTTATAATAATAGATACACCTCTGATCTTGAGAATAATATTAAAGAATTTATCAACACTCCAAAAGTTTTCAATACTACAATGGAAGAACAGTTGAATAAGATTGATGATTTGTCTAGAAGTGTTGATAGAATTTCTCATGATGTAGAAAATCTCAAGATGATAATTTTTCTGCCTAAGGTTGAGTAATCAATTAAAGCTTTATGTTTCTATGGACGAAAGTAAGAAAAGAATCTCTATGCTTAGAGCTAGAAGAGCATTTTTAGAAAAAAGTGTTTTCTAGTGATTGCTTCCATAAAAATGATGAAGATCTTAAAATAATTGTTGTTTCTTCTATTGATTCCTTGTTTAGTTAAATTAAGATTGATGAAAAAGGGACTGGAGAAGAATCAACTTTAGCTAGAGTGTAACACCCTCGATGCGACTATATCTCCCACGTGTCGAGGCACGACTTAGAGGCATAATCGCATTGAAGGCATATGTCGCAAGTCAGGCAATCATCACAAACATCACATGTAATATAGATAATAAAAAGGGATAACATAGTTGGCTTACACTCGCCACGTCAATCAAGTACATAAATAACATTACATCACCCAAACACTCATGGCCCGACTACGGCGCCAAAATAAAAGATAACCTAACAGGCGACACGGTCCCGATCACCCCCAACTAGGCTCCACTACTGATCATCAGGAAAGGAAACATAGTAACGTTGAGAGTCCTCGTCGAACTCCCACTTGAGATCGAGCGCGTCACCTGGAGCGGAATCATCAGGCCCTGCATCTGGTGTAATAGTAATCTGTGAGCCACAGGGACTCAGCAATCTCGCACCCTCGCGATCAAGACTATTTAAGCTTATAGGTAGGGCAAGGTAAAAATATGTGGAGCTGCAGCAAGCGATTAGCATATATGGTGGCTAACTTATTCGAAAAAGAGAGCGAGATGAGGAGGCAAAGTGCGAGCGAGAAACTAGAGGACAACCTGCGCAAACATTACTCCAACACCGTGTCCACCTCCCGGACTCCGCCGAGAAGAGGCCATCACGGTAACACACTCAGTTGATTCATTTTAATTAAATTAAGGTTCAAGTTATCTACAACCGGACATTAACAAATTCCAATCTGCCCATAACCGCTGGCACGACTTTCAAAAGTTCAAATCCCTACAGGGGAGTCCCAACTTAGCCCATGACAAGCTCTCACGGTCAATGAAGGAATAGACCTCCTCCTGAGACGTTCTGATCAGACTCGGTACCTCGGTTCTTCAAGACACTTCGACAGGTTAAAACAAGACCAGCAACACCACCCAGATGTGCCGACAAATCCCAATAGGAGCTGCACATATCTCGTTCTTAGGGCACACCGGATGAGCAAGACGTCGGGTAGGCCAGCCCAGAGTTGTCCCTGGTAGCCCCGGACATCGCTCGGTTGAACCAACACTCAGAGGAGCACTAGCCCAGGGGGGCTAAAACAAGATGACCCTCGGGCTCCGGAAACCCAAGGGAAAATAGGCTAGCTGGCAAATGGTAAAACTAAGGTTGGGCATTGCTGGAAAAGCTTTAATCAAGGCGAACTATCAAGGGGTTCCCATTATAACCCAACCGCGTAAGGAACGCAAAATCCGGGAACATAACACCGATATGACGGAAACTAGGGCGGCAAGAGTGGAACAAAACACTAGGCGAGAGGCCGAGCCTTCCACCATTTACCAAGTATATAGATGCATTAATATAACAAGATAATATAATGATATCGCAACAAGTATATAAATGTTCCAACAAGGAACAACCTCCAATCTTCACCTGCAACTAACAACGCTATAAGAGGGGCTGAGCAAAGCGGTACATAGCCAATCAACGGTTTGCTAGGATATGGTGGGTTAGAGGTTTGACATGGCAAATAGGGAGGCTTGAAAGCAAATGGTAGGCATCGTAGCATTGGCATAGCAAAAGAGCGAGCAATCTAGCATAGCAAAGATAGTAGTGATTTCGAGGGTATGATCATCTTGCCTGCAAAGTTGTCAGAGTTGACTGGATCCTCGAAAGCAAACTCAACGGGCTCCTCGTTAGCGAACTCTTCTCCCGGCTCTACCCAAACAAGACAAACAAGCAAATGGAACACAATCAACCACGTGCAAAGTCCAACAATATGATGCAAAGATGATATGCTATGCGGGATGCGATGCGGGATGCATATGCAAGATGTGACAGGAAATGCAAGATCCTGGCCTCAACTTGGAAAACCAAGTGTGCCAATGGAAAGATGAGATGAAATCGCTTGAAAACGATATAAAGAACGCCGGAATCGGAGTTACGGTTTGGAAATGGCAAGCGATTCAAATATGACACCGGTCTGCGACTTACAGCAAGTAGCCATCTTAATGCAATGAGATGAACAAGCTACAGCATTCAAACATGACAAAAAAATACATGGAAGGGATGCATTCAAGATGCTTAACAAAAGTCTAGCACTGAGCTACGGCCAATTCATCCATTAACAGGTTCAAACAAGCATGGCAAAAATGCATATGGTAAACAGATCTCAGACTTAGCGAAATTAACACTTGTCTGGAATTTCAGATCAGGTAGCACACTTCGGAGCTACAAAACTACATGCTACAGGACCTAAACATGGCAATGTAAAGCATGGCATGGAGCTACTCAAAGAGTTAACAAAAGTCCCTTAGTGACCTTGAGTCAAAAGGGATCAGAAAATACAATTGCAAGCATGTGAACATGGCAAAAACATAATCAGTTTTCAGACTTAGTGAAAACTGGCACATGCTAAAAACAGATATCAAGTAGGCACGTTTACGAGCTTGATGCACTCACTACGGAGCAAGTCATGACAATCTAAGAATACACCCATCAAGAACACACAAAATGCAATCTATACATGGCAAGAACAATAGCATAGCATGCACGGATCAACTACAACATCGTTGGCAAAATTGCAAACAAGTTGACAATCTGCCCAGATTCACAAAGTAGCAAAAGTAGAGCTCGATTGACTCAAGCTAGGGTGCTCCATAATTGCAAACAAAGACATGGATGGATAGAGCACTACAAGATTAACAAAACATCCTTAGTGATCATCCTCAAAAGAGGCACGGATCACTAGGAAACAACATGGACATATGGCATCATGAACTAAACAGCTCAAGGACTTAGTGGAAAATGCTAAGTCCCTGGAAACAGAATTACCAGGTGCCTCACTTTGCAAGCTTGCACTAGGCACCACATACATCACAAAAAAACATGGGTTGCACCTCTGGAAAGATGAAAAAACCCTTAACAAAACATATGTAGAGCATCATGGCATATCATGCACACAATAATCATGGCAAAAATGACAAATATGCAAATGGAGTAGCAGATCTGACAATTATCTCAAGTAGCCCTCTTCTAACATCATTTCGGGCATCAAGATGAACTCAAATGAAAATGATGCAATGGAATGAAATGATGTACTCTCTGAGGCGAACAATTTGATATGCTATATGCATGAATCGGAGCTACGGATGCAAAGTAACGAGGCTATGAATATGAGCACTTGGATCTGGAAGTTCGGGACTTGGAGAAAAAAAACACCTCGCAGATCTAGGGTTTACTATTCACGGCACGCGAACCGAGATTCACCGGGACCTCGCCGGCGACGATGGCCGGAGTAGAGGGAGGAAGAGGCGGGGCGGCGCCGGTGGAGGACGGGCGCGGGGCGGCGGAGGCGGCACGGTGGCCGCGGCGACCGGGAGGCGGCGGGCGTCCGGCGACGGCGACCACGGCGACCGGCGTCGAAAGGGCGGCCGGCGGCCGGAGTGCGGGGAGGAGAGGCCCCGGGCGGCGCGACGTGGGAGGAGGGCGGCGGCAGGCGCGGGCTCGCGGGGCCCTCCCTGGGCCGGGCGGGCCGCGGCGGTGGAGGCGGTGGCGGCGCCACGTGGCGCGATGGGAGTGGGCGGCGGCGAGCGTTCCGGCGGGTGCGGACAATGTCCGGCGGCGCGGAGGCGATTTAGGGTTTCGGGGAGGGGGAGGATCCGGATTTTTCGAGGAGGGGACTTATTTATAGGCATAGAGGGAGCTAGGAGAGTCCAAATGAGGTGCGGTTTTCGGCCACGCGATCGTGATCGAACGATCTAGATGATGGAGAAGGCTTAGGTGGGTTTTGGGCCAAATTGGAGGGGTGCTGGTCTGCAACACACGCGAGTCCTTTTCGGTCCCTCGGTTAACCGGTGGAGTATCAAACAAAGTCCAAATGATACGAAACTTGACAGGCGGTCTACCGGTAGTAAACCAAGGCCGCTTGGCAAGTCTCGGTCCAATCCGGAAATGTTAAATCCCCACACATGAAAGAAAGGTAGAAATGACCACCGGAGGAGAACGAAGCGCCGGAATGCAAAACGGACAACGGGGAAAATGCTCGAATGCATGAGATGAACACGTATGCAAATGCAATGCACATGATGACATGATATGAGATGCATGACAACGATAAAAACACATGGAGACAAAGATCTGAACCCGAGAAAATAAATTAACTTAACGCCGGAAACGGCAAGAGTTGGAGTACAAATTGGGAAAGTTACATCCGGGGTGTTACATAGAGGGTGTCCCGATAATTTGGAGGGTGAAAATCTTGTTGAGAAAATTGATAAAAGTGGGTTTGAAGAGGTCAACACTTTAACTAGTGATGTGCCCACACTTTTGGATTACAAAGACTTTAACTATTATAGTTGCTCCTTATTTGATTGTATTTCTTTGTTGCAATCCATGATGAATTCACCCCATGCTTATGAACAAAATAGAGCTTTAACTAAACATATTTTTGATGCTTTGATGAAAGTTTTGGAAGAAAAATTGGAATTAGAAGTCGCAATTCCTAGAAAATTGCATGATGAGTGGGAACCTACTATCAAAGACAAGATTAAAAATTCTGAGTATTTTTCTTTATGTGACTTGGGTGCTAGTGTATCTACAATTCCGAAATCTGTATGTGATGTGCTTGGTCTTACCGATATTGAAGAGTGTTCTTTAAATTTGCACTTGGTAGATTCTACTATTAAAAAAGCTTATGGGAAGAATGAATGATGTTCTTATTCTTGCAAATAGGAATTATGTGCACATAGATTTTATTGTTCTTGATATTGATTGCAATCTGTGGCGACCCGACCCGAATGGATCAAGTGCTCTGTGCTCAGGTGTCATCCCTGGATCAGTAATGCTGACACCACACAGTACATCGAAGGATTTATAGCAGAGTGGCAATCACACACTTATTACATCGTTGTCTCAAAGAGAACTTATTACAATAAATATGGCTTAAGGCCATCTAGTGTCGATAACAGCGGAAGACTCGGAAGATAAATGGGTCCATCAACTCCAACGGCATCACTGAGTATAGAACCACGACCTAAAAGCACCTTACTCATCGTCTGAAAAGTCTGCAACATGAGAAGTTGCAGCCCGAAAACGGGTCAGCACATGGAATATGCTGGCAATGTAACACATAGAGAGTAACGGAATGAAACAGCTATACTATTTGCAAATATGGCTGGTGGAAAGCTCTATGGTTATAGTTTTGCGTAAAGCCAGTTTTTCCCTACTGCAAAGGAATAAATTTATTTAACTATCATGGTGGTTGTGAAACATCGAGAATGGTTGACAGCATTCCGATCCCAATTAAGTGAACAATTAAAACCCAGCAACATTAATTAGAAGTAACATGATGAGATTCACATGATATTCAAGTACTACATACTCAAGATGTCCATAACCGGGGACACGGCTAATCATGATTAGTTTGTACACTCTGCAGAGCTTTGCGCACTTCTCCCCACAAGACTCGATCGCCTCCGTTTGGTTTCTCGCACTACATGGTGTTTGAGAAGACGGATGACCGAGACATAGTCTTTCAGAAGCGCTAGCACCTTACGATGGGTAGACCGTACCTACATCCCCTACATCTGCTAGTCTACCACTGTAAGAGTTCGCACAACTTAGTCAACTATGCTAGAGCCCATAATAGCTTGTGGCTGCACACGGAAGTTTCTAGCATGAAAGATCTTATGATCCCTTTGAGCCTGGGTGGCGGTCCAAAAGAAAACAGGCAAGTCCTGGAAACCCCAGGTGCCTCAATCCACCCAGATGTGTGTTTAAGTTGCCACCTTAGATAAACCATTAAAATTATCAACTCACATCTATCATGGATATCACTCACCCAATCCACGTCTACTAGCATAGCATGGCATAAGAGCAAACGTAGAAGTAACTCCCAAAGGTTTCATAGTAATACAGGTGATAGGTACTACCTCATCTACTTCCCATCCCACAATTTATTTAGATCCTAATCATGCAATGTGAGAGGATTGATCTAATGCAATAAAACATGGGTGGTAGAAAAGGTATGATCAAAGTGTTACTTGCCTTGCTGATGATCCGCGAGATCTAGGGTTTCGAAGTAACAGGCGGCGCAATCCGGGTGATCTATCGCAGACAAACAACAAGCATACAATAAGTACTCATCTAATGCACAGGCAAAACTCGAACAAGAGAACGAACCAGAAAGTTCAACTTAAGAACTCCGATTGCAAAGAAAGAACGAACCGAACAAAGAAACGGAAAACAAATGGCGGAAGAAAACAACTCGGTTCTAGCAAGTTGAAACTAGGTCAAATTTTACCGGGGCAAAAACATGTTTAAGTTGATTAGACGGAACGGCGGTTTCGAAATGAAACTCCAGGCACTTGAATCACCCGATTCCGATAAACGAGCGGGAAGAAAAACTAGAACGAAGATCGGATCTGAGATCACGATCGCGGAATAAATCCGACGAAAAGAAAGAGACGAACGGTTAAACGAACGGACGTTCGTTAACCGAGAAAATCGGTGATCACGTTCGTTAATACGAACGGTCCGAAAGAAGAAAGAAAACCGATCTAGGGTTTCGGAAGAAAACCGAAACAAAAACCCGAAGAAAAGAAAAGAACCGGAACGGTTTCAAAAATAAAAACCGAACCGAGGCGAGGGTAGGGTGGCGCGGCTACCGCGACGAGGCTCCGGCGAGGGGCTCCGGCGGCGGCGGGGTGCAAAGGTGGCGGCGGCGGCTAGGCGGCACGGCGGCTAGGCAACGCGGCTAGGCGGCGGCGACGGTGCTAGAGGCGGCGGCAGCTAGGCGGCGGGGCTGGTGCGCGGCTCGGGGCAGGAGGCGGCGGTGGCTGCTGCTGCTGCTGCTTGGGGTGGAGAGGGGGGGTAGAGGGGTATATATACTAGGAGGGAGAGGGGGTGTTTCTTGGGGAGGGGGCAAGGGCGGCGGCGGCCTGGAGTCCTACTAGGACTCGGGCGAGGCGGCAGCCTGGCTGGCGCTGGCGCGCAGGGCGGCTGGCGACTCGGCCGGCCGGCTGGGCCCTTGGCCCAGGCGGGGCGCTGCTCTCTCTCTTTTTTTAAATAGTTTCGCGCACAGAAAACAAAGAAAAATAAAACTAAACGAACTCCAAAATTCCTAAAGTAAATTTTCCCCGACTCCTAAAAATGAGTCGAACAAAATTAACTTTACTCTGGACCTAAAATGCAATTTTTGAAAACACGCATTTTTCCCTATCCAAATAAAAAGCAAACAAAACTCCGGCAAAAACCAAAATTTGATTTATTCATTAAATCTTCATTTTTCCTAAGTTTGGGAAAGTCATATTATTCCCTCTCTTATATTTTTGATATTGGAAAAATAATTGAAGATGAAATAAATAAATCAAATGATCCTCTTTTCCAAAATTTGAGAGAACTCAAATAGGAAAATAACGAAATCTCCAACTCTCTCCGAGGGTCCTTGTGTTGCGTGAAATTTCTAGGATCAACCAAAATGCAAGAATGATGATATGCATGATGATCTAGTGTATAACATTCCAAATTGAAAATTTGGGATGTTACAAACCTACCCCCTTACGATGAATCTCGGTCTCGAGATTCGGGTTGGCTAGAAAATAGGTGAGGGTGGTCTTTGAGCAAATCTTCTTCTCTCTCCCAGGTGGCTTCATCCTCTGAATGGTGGTTCCACTAAACTTTGCAAAACTTGATAACCATGTTGCGAGTAACTCTGCTGGCAAACTCAAGAATCTTGATTGGTTTCTCCTCATACGTTAAGTCGTCCTTCAACTGAATTGCTTCAAGCGGCACGGTATCTCTTAGCAGTATCTCCGCCATCTCGGCGTGACATTTCTTCAGCTGAGAAACATGGAATACATCATGAACTCCTGACAGCTCCTCTGGTAATTCCAACTTATAAGCGACTTCTCCCATACGTAGCAAGATCCTATACGGTCCAACGAAATGCGGTGCTAACTTTCCCTTAACTCCAAAGCGCTTAACTCCTCGAAGTGGGGATACTCGGAGATAAACTCTGTCTCCAGTTTCGTAAACTGTCTCCTTGCGTTTAGAATCTGCGTAGCTCTTCTGCCTGGACTGGGCTACCTTGAGCCTATCGCGAATCAACTTAACTTTCCGTTCAGACTCCTTAATCAAATCTGGTCCAAAGAATTGACGGTCTCCAACTTTGTCCCATGACAACGGTGTCCTGCACCTCCTTCTGTATAAAGCTTCGAAAGGTGCCATCTTCAAACTGGTTTGGTAACTGTTGTTATAGGAAAACTCCGCATACGACAAGTTATCGTCCCAGCTAGATCCATAATCTAGTGCACAAGCTCTCAGCATATCCTCCAAAATCTGATTGGCTCTCTCGGTCTGTCCATCTGTCTGCGGATGAAAAGCTGTGCTGAACTCTAGTCTAGTTCCTAAAGTTTCATGCAACTGATTCCAAAACTTTGAGGTAAATTGGGTTCCTCTATCTGATATGATACTCCTCGGAACTCCATGCAAACAAATGATCCTAGTCATGTATATCTTTGCCAACTTAGCACTGGTGTAAGTGGTCTTAACTGGAATAAAATGTGCTACCTTCGTCAAACGATCAACTACTACCCATATCGAGTCATAGCCTGCTTTCGTCCTGGGTAGCCCTGTGATAAAATCAATGCCTATCTTATCCCACTTCCATTCGGGTATCGGCAATGGTTGTAACAATCCTGCTGGCTTCTGATGCTCTGCCTTTACTCTCTGACATTCGTCACAAACTGCTACATATGCTGCAATATCCTTCTTCATTCCGGTCCACCAGAATGTTTCCTTCAAATCCAAATACATCTTGGTATTCCTTGGGTGAATCGAATACGGTGAATCATGTGCCTCTTGCAAAATCAACTTCCTGATCTCCGGGTCATTGGGCACATAAACACGGTCCTCAAACCATAGGGTATCGTGCTCATCCTCACGAAATCCCTTTGCTTTTCCTTCGCTCAATTTCTCTTTTATAGCAGCAATCTCCTTGTCAGATTTCTGAGCTTCTCTGATCTTATCCATCAATGTTGACTGAACCTCCAATGCTGCTACATAGCCTCGCGGAACTATTTCCAAACATAGCTCACGAAGGTTTTCTGCTAACTCCTTGGGTATTTTCCCCGTCATTAGAGTATTGACATGGCTCTTACGGCTCAATGCGTCAGCTACTACATTAGCTTTTCCGGGATGGTAATGCAATCTCATGTTATAATCCTTGATGAGCTCCAACCATCTCCTTTGTCGGAGGTTCAACTCCTTCTGCGTGAAAATGTACTTCAAACTCTTGTGATCCGTGTACACCTCACAATGATTTCCAATGAGGAAATGTCTCCATGTCTTCAATGCATGCACTACGGCTGCTAACTCCAAATCATGCGTGGCATAATTCAACTCATGAGGCTTCAGTTGTCGTGAAGCATATGAAACAAGTCTTCCTTCCTGCATAAGCACTGCTCCAAGTCCTCGACATGAAGCGTCGCAATACACCTCATAATCCTTGGTCTGATCTGGCAAAATCAATACTGGTGAGGTAACCAAACGTTTCTTCAACTCCTGGAAACTAGCCTCACATTCCTTAGTCCAATTTAACTTAGTATCCTTCTTCAACAATTCAGTCATAGGCTTTGCAATCTTTGAGAAATTCTCAATGAATCTCCGGTAGTATCCTGCGAGTCCAAGAAAACTCCGGATCTCTCCAACTGTCGTTTGTGCTTCCCATTCGGTTACGGTCTCAACCTTTGTGGGGTCAACTGCTATACCCTCTCCAGATATAACGTGTCCGAGGAATCCAACTTCCTTCAACCAAAACTCACATTTGCTGAATTTGGCATATAACTGATGTTCCCTTAGTTTCTCCAAAACCAAACGCAAATGTTCCTTATGCTCCTCTTCATTCTTTGAATAAACCAGAATGTCATCAATGAACACTACGACGAACTTATCCAAAAACTCCATAAACACTTTGTTCATCAGGTTCATAAAATAGGGAGGTGCGTTAGTCAATCCAAATGACATAACGGTATACTCATACAGTCCATATCTCGTGGTGAATGCTGTCTTAGGTATGTCCTGCTCTCGAATCTTCAACTGATGGTACCCTGATCGCAAATCGATCTTGGAAAAATTTTTAGCTCCTTGCAACCGATCAAACAGATCGTTGATCATTGGCAGTGGGTACTTGTTCTTGATGGTTACTTCATTCAATCCCCGATAATCTACAACCATCCTTAATGATCCATCCTTCTTTTCCACTAGAAGTACGGGTGATCCCCAAGGCGAAGAACTTGGGAGAATGTAACCTTTATCCATTAACTCCTTAATCTTATTCTTAATTTCCACCAAATCCTTTGCTGGCTCCCGGTACGGTCGCTTCGATATTGGGCCTGTACCTGGCAATAACTCAATCAAAAACTCAATGTCTCTATCCGGTGGCATGCCTGGCAATTCCTCAGGAAATACATCGGGAAAATCCTTTACCACTGGTACTTCCTCCTGCACAACTCTTGATAAGGAATTTACTTGTGTCCTGTTTGGCACATGCCGGGATACATACTTGATCCTTCTTCCTTCTGGTGTGGTAAGCAAAATTGTCTTACTGGCGCAATCGATGTTTCCTCCATACATCGACAGCCAACCCATACCAAGAATCACATCCAGACCTTGGGATTCCAGAATAATTAAATCCGTTGGGAAAACATGCCTTCCTATACTTAATGGCACTTGGAAACATCCTTGTCTGGCCATGTCCTCTGCTCCTGGCGAGCTTACTAGCATAGGTGTTTTAAGAATCCTAGTGGGCAGGCTATACTTTTCCACAAATCCCCTTGATATGTATGAATGCGATGCACCAGTATCAAAAAGAACGAGTGCAGTAAATGACTTAACCAAAAACTTACCTATTACTGCATCAGGCTGATCTTCAATCTCCTCCACATTAACGTGGTTCACCTGTCCCCTATTGAAAGGGTTCGGCTTCTTCCCAGAGCTTCCATTGCCATTTCCATTCTGGCCTTCAGGACATTCATTTGCATAATGCCCTGGCTTCGAACACTTATAGCAAGTGACATGGCTCAAGTCCTTTTTGGCTGGGGTGGATGGGGTGGTCCGGTTCTAGCCGTTGCTTCCTCCATTCCCATTACCATTCTTGTGGCCATTATGGTTGTGCGAGCTACCTCCTCCATGGGTGTGCTGAAAACTGAAATCCCGGTTTAGGGGCAAAACGGGGCTTCTGCTGGGCTCCAGAGTTATACTTCCCCTGTCCATACTTCCTCTTACGGTTCTCAATCTGCTGTTGCTTCCCTTCAATCATGATGGCACGATCTACCAACTCCTGGTAGTTGTTGAAACTCGCTACCATCAACTGCATGCTTAGTTCATCATTCAGTCCTTCCAGAAACTTCTCCTGCTTAGCTGCATCCGTAGCAACGTCATCTGGGGCATAACGTGCTAACTTGCTGAAGTCGTCAACGTACTGGCCAACTGTCCTTCCTCCTTGGCGTAAGTTGCGAAACTCACGCTTCTTTATGGCCATAGCTCCTGCTGAAACATGGGCAGTGCGGAAAGCTTGCTGAAACTGATCCCATGTGACAGTGTCAACTGGGTAAGTGGCTGTGAAATTCTCCCACCATGCTGCGCGGGTCCGTCAAGCTGGTGTGCGGCAAACTTCACTTTCTCACCATCCGTACATCCTGCAGTGGTCAACTCCCTTCCTATCTTGCGGAGCCAATCGTCTGCTACTATCGGCTCGGTGCTACTGGAAAACACCGGCGGATTCAGCCTAAGGAAACGGGCTAAGTGGTCAACAGGTGGTGGTGGTGGTGGTGGGTTGTTGTTGTTGTTCTGCTGGTTCTGGACTAACATCTGCATCAATTGATTCTGCTGCTGGATCAACTGAGTGAGCTCCGGTGGAAATCCATTGTCACGTCTCGGAGGCATCTGAGGGTTTAGAAAAGACGAGAATTAAGAATAGAGTGAGGTCTAAAGGGAAAACACTACCCCAATGCACATGAGCAAATGCACACAAAATCACTTCATTCCAATCAAACAAGGGCTTACAAACGTCTAAAACTATCGCAAAAGTGCTCGACTATAATGTTTACATGGGGGAATACTACTACTATCTGGTGGTCATCTAGAAATTTGAACCGGTGGAAGACTCCATGATATCTGCTCCAGCTTCGTCTTCAAAGTCGGGTTCACTTGGATCCGAATCGGTGTCGTCGATGATGATGTAGTTGTCCGGACATGCGACGTACTCGTCTTCCTCCTGTGGATGCTAACTTCCTCTTGAGTTCTTCAATCTCCTGCTTAAGATCGCCATTGTGCCTTGCTAGAGCTACGATCTCGTCCATGTAGTCCTTGCGTGTAGACTTCAGTTCTCCTTCTAGCTCGATGATCCTTGCCTTCGCATTCTTCAACTCTATCATGTCATTGCACATCTGGTTCTCGTGGCGTCGAATGTGCTGGTTTAACTCCTGGATGAAAGATGCAATGGATCTATCCTTCTTGGTGCTGACTAACTCCCATTGTTCATCTCGGCGTCCGCAAATCTGGTAGATAGTGTCCTTGAGGTCTTCTTGATAAACTTCTCCAATGCGTCCTATGGTGATATGAGCTGCCATGCTCCTTCCCAGACTCCAGGTTGGTGCATTGAAAACACTATCTATGGCTTCGTGATTGGCGCGAATGTCTTCCCGGAACGTGAGCTTGAATCTTCCAGCGCTCCTCTTCAGGCAGAGTGGCGTTGAAGGTTCCCGTGAAGCTTGGTAATCCAATGTTCAGGTACTTGGTGACTTCCTTCAGGTGAAATCCAAATGGTGTGCCTTCATCCGGTTGAGCGTACTTAATCTTCGCGTGCGTCATCCTAAAGAGTAGAAAAGATGAGGAGTTAGAAAATGAGAAGAGAATGGTGATCTATGGCTTTAACTTAGTGGTCGTGTCCTACAGTCAGCGTGTGCTCTGATACCATCTCTGTGGCGACCCGACCCGAATGGATCAAGTCTGTGCTCAGGTGTCATCCCTGGATCAGTAATGCTGACACCACACAGTACATCGAAGGATTTATAGCAGAGTGGCAATCACACACTTATTACATCGTTGTCTCAAAGAGAACTTATTACAATAAATGGCTTAAGGCCATCTAGTGTCGATAACAGCGGAAGACTCGGAAGATAAATGGGTCCATCAACTCCAACGGCATCACTGAGTATAGAACCACGACCTAAAAGCACCTTACTCGTCGTCTGAAAAGTCTGCAACATGAGAAGTTGCAGCCCGAAAACGGGTCAGCACATGGAATATGCTGGCAATGTAACACATAGAGAGTAACGGAATGAAACAGCTATACTATATGCATATATGGCTGGTGGAAAGCTCTATGGTTACAGTTTTGCGTAAAGCCAGTTTTTCCCTACTGCAAAGGAATAAATTTATTTAACTATCATGGTAGTTGTAAACATCGAGAATGGTTGACAGCATTCCGATCCCAATTAAGTGAACAATTAAAACCCAACAAAATTAATTAGAAGTAACATGTTGAGATTCACATGATATCAAGTACTAGATACTCAAGATGTCCATAACCGGGGACACGGCTAATCATGATTAGTTTATACACTCTGCAGAGGTTTGCGCACTTTTCCCCACAAGACTCGATCGCCTCCGTTTGGTTTCTCGCAGCTACATGGTGTTTGAGAAGACGGATGACCGAGACATAGTCTTTCAGAAGCGCTAGCACCTTACGATCGGGTAGACCGTACACCTACATCCCCTACATCTGCTAGTCTACCACTTTAAGAGTTCGCACAACTTAGTCAACTATGCCAGAGCCCATAATGGCTTGTGGCTGCACACGGAAGTTTCTAGCTGAAAGATCTTATGATCCCTTTGAGCCTGGGTGGCGGTCCAAAAGAAACAGGCAAGTCCTGGACATCAGGTGCCTCAATCCACCCAGATGTGTGTTTAAGTTGCCACCTTAGATAAACCATTAATTATCAATCTCACATCTGTCATGGATATCACTCACCCAATCCACGTCTACTAGCATAGCATGGCATAATAAGCAAACGTAGAGTAACTCCCAAAGGTTTCATAGTAATACAGGATAGGTACTACCTCATCTACTTCCCATCCCACAATTTAATTAGATCCTAATCATGCAATGTGAGAGGATTGATCTAATGCAATAAAACATGGGTTGTAGAAAAGGTATGATCAAAGTGTTACTTGCCTTGCTGATGATCCGCGAGATCCTAGGGTTTCGAAGTAACAGCGGCGCAATCCGGGTAATCTATCGCAGACAAACAACAAGCATACAATAAGTACTCATCTAATGCACAGGTAAAACTCGAACAAGAGAACGAACCAGAAAGTTCAACTTAAGAACTCCGGTTGCAAAGAAAGAACGAACCGAACAAAGAAACGGAAAACAAATGGCGGAAGAAAACAACTCGGTTCTAGCAAGTTGAAACTAGGTCAAATTTTACCGGGGCAAAAACTGTTTAAGTTGATTAGACGGAACGGCGGTTTCGAAATGAAACTCCAGGCGCTTGAATCACCTGATTCCGATAAACGAGCGAGAAGAAAGACTAGAACGAAGATCGGATCTGAGATCGCGATCGCGGAATAAATCCGACGAAAAGAAAGAGACAAACGGTTAAACGAACGGGCGTCGTTAACGAAAAATCGGTTTGTGATCTCGTTCGTTGATACA
Organism: Triticum urartu; assembly: GCF_003073215.2. NCBI lineage: Eukaryota > Viridiplantae > Streptophyta > Magnoliopsida > Poales > Poaceae > Triticum > Triticum urartu. The sequence goes on from NC_053025.1 coordinate 415,778,460, forward strand.
ACGGTCCGAAGAAAAGGAAAACCGTCTAGTTTCGGAAGAAAACCGAAAAAACCGGAAAGGAAAAGAGAACCGAACGGTTTCAAAAATAAAAAATATCCGAACGGGGCGAGCTTTTGTTAGGGTGGCGCGCTTACCGCGACAGTCTCGGCGAGGGGCTCCGGCTCAGGCTTTTGAAATTTTGGCGGGGCGGGGCGGCTAGGGGTTGACGGGGCGGTCTAGCAGCGGTTAGGCTCGAGGTGCTAGTGGAGCCGCAGCTAGGCGGACGGGTTGGCGGGCTCGGTGCAGGATTTTTCGGCGGTGGCTGTTTGTGCTTGGCGGTGGAAGGTTTTTTGAGGGGCTATATACTTGGGTAGGGTTTCTTGGAGGGGCAGGGCTCTGCTGGCGGCCTGGATCTGTAGGGACTGGGCGACGGTTAGGCAGGCTGGATGGCCGCTTGGCGGCAGGCGGCTGGCGCATCGGCGGTCCGGCTGGGACCCTATGGCCCAGGCGGTTTTTGTGCTCGCTCTCTTTTTTAATAGTTCAGCTCGAGCAGAAACAAAGAAATAATTTTTTTTCTCCAATTCCTAAAGAAGATTTTCCCGATCCTTAAACATGAGTTCGGAACAAATATGAACTTTACTCTGGACTAAAATGCTTTTTGAAAAACACGAATTGTTTCCCTATCAGAATAAAAGCAAACAATAAAAACCAAAATTTTTTTATTTTTTCATTATACTAGTTTGGAAAATAATATTATTCTTTTGGGAAAAATAAGAAGATGAATAAAATAAATTCAAGATGATTTTCCTTAATTTGAGAGAAACTATTAGTTTTTCGAAATCTCGCAACTCTCTCGAGGGTCTTGAGTTTTTTAGGACTCAACAAAATGCAGAAGAATATATATGCCGTGATTGTGTATTTTTAATTTGTTATTTTTACACTATTGTGCTTTTTAATATGAAGAAACGCGATATTAATGTTGTGTACTATGTGACAGTTCTTCTTTAACAGATTATTTTCCATATGAATCACTGAGGTTATTTGCGAAAAACAAGTGAGCAAACTGTAGTCTCTTTAGGGTGTTTGAATTTACCATTTCAATTACGAAATAAATGTTTGGTGTTGTTTTCCAATTTGTTAGTGTTGCATTATGTATGTATTGTGTATTTTTTGTTTTGTGTGCTTGTAAGTATTGATGGAATCGTTGGCGTCATGAAGAGTAATTAGTTTAGCGAAAGAAGCGAGTGATAATACTTTTGCATTATTAATGTTTGGTGTTTTGTTTTGTGGGTTACGGAGTATTCTACAATACCCATTTGTGAGACTATTTCTGTTTTCTTGTTTGATGTTCTGTGTGATGTGTTTGCCTAGTTTAGTGTGATACATATAATAATATAGAAGTAACTTATGCTTTAGATAGTGATTTGTTTTCTTATACTAACGTATCTCACGAAGGTTTTGTTGAGTTTTGTGTGATTGAAGTTTTCAAGTTTTGGGTGATGTTACGATGGATGAAGGAATAAGGAGTAAGAAGAGCCTAAGCTTGGGGATGTCCATGGAATCACGAACTATTATCCAAAGAGAAGCAAGCAACTAAGTTTGGGGATGCCCCGAGTGGCATCTCCTCTTTCTTCTAATGACCATCAATATTTTACTCGAAGCTATATTTTTATACGTCACACACTATGAGTTTTGCTTGGAGTGTCTTGTATGATATGAGTCTTTGATTGTTTTGTTTTGTGTTTTAAGTATTTAATCCTTACTGGACACACCTATTTGAGAGAGCTAAAATTATGCCATGACTTGTTAGAATTGCTCTTTATGCTTCACTTAAATCTTTATGAGCTACGGAATTGCTCTAGTGCTTCACTTATATCTTTTTGAGCACTGTGTGCTTTATTATTTTTGAAGAAATGCTCTCTTGTTTCACTTAGATTTATTTGAGAGTTAGTAAAAAATTTAAGAAATTCTCTCTTGCTTCACTTAAATTAATTTTAGAGAAAGAAATATTATGCTCATGATCTTCACTTACATTTGTTTGAGCTTATCAAAAGCAACACATGAAACTTAGTTCCAAAGTGATAGATATCCAAGAAGGATATAAAAAACTTTCATGAAGATCATTGGACAAAATAAACTTGATTCCTTGTAATAGTTTTGAGATATGATGATGTGATATGCGAGTAATGTTGAGGAGTAATTATGCTTTAGTAAGAATATTGACGTTAAGGTTTGTGATTCCCTATGCAAGCACGAAAGTCAAAAGTTGTCCAATGAAATTACATCCTACTTGTGGTGCATTATTCGGTGTTAATTATTCTTATTGCTCGCTTATGAGATTATTCATTTCCTGGTTGGTCGCTTCTCAATCTTTTTATAGCCTTCATTTTGCACTAAGTATGATAAGTACTTGTGCAAACAAAATCCTTTAAACCAGTTTGCCACATGAGTCCATCATACCTACCTATATGCGGTATTATTTTGCCGTTCTAAGAAAATTTGTATGTGCCATCTCTAAATTTTCAAAATAAATTTCTCTTTTGTGTGCTAGTACCGCTCGCGAGGCGGTGAGGGGTGGCAGATATTTTCCGTGCTAGATGTGTTATTCTCATGATGTGTGTTTATTCACTTGTCATTGCGCGAGAGTAAGGCAAAGGTATTATGGATGCCCTGTCCCGAAATGAAAAATGAATTTACTTTATGTTGTCAAGTAATAAATTCCTTGGAAAGTGTTGGTATGGAAGGCACCCATGGATACGGCTTGCCATGGAAAGTGAAAGTATGATGGAAAAAGGAATAAACTTTAATTTGTATTTCCGAACCGCCTATGATATATCTAGCATGGAAAGTGTGGGGAACTCTAAGTCGGTTTCATTGGTGGGAAAACTATGCCTCTCAAAATGTTTTTATCTCTATGTTTTTCGCTTTGAGCTCCGGCACCTCTACAAATCCCTACTTCCCCCTGCGAAGCGCCTTTCTTTTACTTTATGCAATTTTTATTTTTAATTTGAGTCTCCATCTTCTCTTATAAAGCACCAATTAGGAGGTACTATGATCATACTTGAGCATTGGGTGTAGTTAATATGCAAGTGTGTTTCATGAATGGATCAATGATTGAGCATGATGGGCTAGGGATAACTTACTTTAAAGTTGCAATTTTGAACGACATGGTTGCTTGTTCATATGTTGAGTATTTAAGTCTCAAGTCAAAACTAGACTATTGCTTTGAACCATATAAAAGTGCAAATGTCCATGCTATAAAGAAAAGATTACGAGATAACATGTTAGGAAGCATTCCACATCAAAAATTCTGTTTTTATCATTTACCTACTCGAGGATGACCATGAATTAAGCTTGAGGATGCTGATACGTCTCCAACATATTTATAATTGTTGATTGTTACATGATGTTATATTATCATTCTTGGATGTTTTATAATCATTTTATAGTCATTTCATATCATTTTCTGGTACTAACCTATTGACATAGTGCCAAGTGCCAGTTGTTGCTTTTTGCATGTTTTTTACATCGCAGGTAATCAATACCAAATGGAGTCCAAATGCAGCAAAACTTTTTCTGGATTTTTTTGGACCAGAAGACATCCAATGGGCCAGAGAAGCGCCTGGGGGTGCTCCGAGGGGAGCACAACCCACCAGGGAGCGCCTGCAGGCCCAGGCCTGACCTGGTTGGTTGTACCCACCTCGGGTGTCCCCCCAGACTGCCTCTTCACTCTATAAATACCCCAATATTCCAGAAACCCTAGGGGAGTCTATGAAAGTCAATTCCAGCCACTACAAGATCCAGAAACACCAAATCCAATCTAGACACCATCACGGACGGGTTCATCATGTCCATTGGTGCCTCTCCGATGATGCACGAGTAGTCTTTTGTAGACCTTCGGGTCCATAGTTAGTAGCTAGATGGCTTCCTCTCTCTCGTTTGATTCTCAATACAATGGTCTCTTGGAGATCCATATGATGTAATTCCTTTGCGGTGTGTTTGTTGGGATCTGATGAACTTTGTGTTTATGATCAGATCTATCTCTTTTTATCCAAGAAAGTTATTTGAGTATTCTTTGATCTCTTATATGCATGATTTATTATAGCCTCGTATTTCTTCTTCGATATTTGATTTTTTTGGCCAACTTGATCTATTTATCTTGCAGTGGGAAGAGGTGCTTTGTGATGGGTTCGATCTCACGGTGCTTGATCCTAGTGACAGAAGGAGAACCGACACATATCCATCGTTGCTGTTAAGGATAACAAGATGGCGTCTATTTCTACAAAAATAGATCTTGTCTACAATATGTCATCCTTCTTATTGCATTACTCCGTTTCTCCATGAAGTTAATACACTAGATGCATGCCGGATAGTGGTCGATGTGTGGAGTAATAGTAGTAGATGCAGGCAGGAGTCGGTCTACTAATCTTGGATGTGATGCGTATATAACGATCATTGCCTAGATATCATCATGATTATTTGAAGTTCTATCAATTGCCCAACATTAATTTGTCCATGCACTGTTTGCTATTTTTCTCAAGAGAAGCCACTAGTGAAACCTACGCCCCCGGGGTCTCTTCACTAATATATTTGCCTTTGTGATCTATTTTTCCTTGCTTTTATTTTCAGATCTATTAAACCAAGTATACAAAAATACCTTGTTTCAATTTATTTTCTTTGAGATCTATTTATCCCATCTATCATATTTTTATCACGTCCATTTGCCAATTTTTGGCGCCGTTGCCTGAAAGGGATTGACAACCCCTTTAACACGTCGGGTTGCGCGTATTTGTTATTTGTGTGCAGGTGTTGTTTACGTAGTGTTGCTTGCTTCCCCTACTGGTTCGATAACCTTGGTGTATTCACTGAGGGAAATACCTACCGTCGATGTGCTGCATCATGCCTTCATATTCGGGGAAATATCGACGTAGTTCAAGCAGACATCAGTAAGATCTATCAAGTAAGTTGTCATCGGTGCAATAAGGCAATAAAAATTGCTTCTAAATGTGTTGGATCAGTTAGTGTAAGAGAATATTGAGTGTTTTACAAACTTGTGATGGCAAAATAATAAAAGCAACAGACAACATAATAAAGGTTGTTATCACAAGGGGCAATATAATGTGACGTTCTTTTGCACTAAGAGATTGAGCATACAAACAAAAAGTGCATGGAAACCTATGCTTCCCTCTGTGAAGATCCTATATTTTACTTTTATGTATTTACTTTTATGCAAAAGTCAAAGTATTCTTCCCTATTCCCTTTTATTTTCTCTTTCTGTGAGCATCATGTGGTGAGGAAAGATCTAGGCACATACGTCTAGTTGGATATGGGTGAGCATGAGTTATTATTGTTGACATCACCCTTGAGGTGAATATGTTGGGAGGCGAAACCATAAGCCCCTATCTTTCTATGTGTCTAGTTGAAACCTTTTGCTCAAGTGTACGCAGTGAGTGTTAGCAATCATAGAAAACTATATGATGGTTGAGTATGTGGACTTGCCAAAAGGATCCGATACGAGACCCTTCCTGAAAACATGATGAATTGTAGTTGCAAAGTTGATTACAACATAGTTTGTTCATTTCCAATAGAGTTTATGCTTTTACTTCAATGTTGTGATGAATTTTTACCTGTTCATGAGAAGTCACATAATAAAAGTTATGTGATAAATTTATATGCCAAAGTTTGTTACTATTATAATAATATGTATGATGCTTCTATGTCCGTATTTTTTTATCGACGCCTCTCTCTCTAAGAATGTGGACATGTTTTTTGATTTTGCTTTTCACTTGAGGACAAGCGAGGTCTAAGCTTGTGGGAGTTGATACATCCATTTTGCATCATGTTTTCCTACTATTGTTTATAATTTTTTTATGCATAATAATGCTTTATGGAGTAATTGTAAAGCCTTTTCTCTCATAATATGAAAGGTTTACACAAAGAGGGAGAATGACAGCAGCTGGAATTCACACATGAAAAAGCTACGTCAGAGTTACCTATTCTGCACATCTCCAAATGAGCTAAAAAATTATGAATAATTCTTTTGGAATATGTAAAAATATGGGAGCAAATAACTATTAGAGGGGGCCACCCTGGTGAGCACAAGACAACAGAGCGCGCCTAGGGCCCAGACGCGCCCTGGTGGGTTGTACCCTCCTCGGCCCGCCTCTGGTGCCCATCTTCTGGTATATAGGTCATTTTGACCTAGAAAAAAATAAGGAGAGGACTTTCGGGATGGAGCGTTGCCGTCTCAAGGTGGAACTTCGGCAGGAGCACTTTTTCCGTCTGGCGAAGCGATTCCGCCGGTGGTACTTCCCTCCCAGAGGGGGAAATCATCGTCATCATCATCACCAGCTACCCTCCTATCTATGGGAGGCCAACCTTCATCAACATCTTCAACAACACCATCTCCTCTCAAACCCTAGTTCATCTCTTGTGTTCAATCTTTGTACCGGAACCTCGGATTGGTACCTATGGGTGACTAGTAGTGTTGATTACATCTTGTAGTTGATTACTATATGGTTTATTTGGTGGAAGATTATAAGTTCAGATCCACTATGCTATTTAATACCCCTCTAATCTTGAGCATTATTATTAATTGTGAGTAGTTACTTTTGTTCTTGAGGTCATGGGAGAAGTCATGTTGCAAGTAATCATGTGAACTTGATATGTGTTTGATATTTTGATGATATGTATGTTGTGATTCCCTTAGTGGTGTCATGTGAACGTTGACTACATGGCACTTCACCATATTTGGGCCTAAGGGGATGCATTGTGGAGTACTTATTAGATATTGGGTTGCTAGAGTGATAGAAGCTTAAATCCTAGTTTATGTGCTACCTCGTAAGGGACTAATTTGGATCCAAAAGTTTAATGCTATGGTTAGATTTTATATTAATACTTTTATTGTAGTTGCAGATGCTTATGAGGGGGTTAATCATAAGTAGGAGGTTTGTTCAAGTAAGAACAACACCTAAGCACTGGTCCGTCCACATATCAGATTATCAAAGTAGCGAACGTGAATCAAATCAACATGATGAAAGTGACTAGATGAAATTCCCGTGTACCCTCAAGAACGTTTTGCTTATTATTAGAGACCATTTTGGCCTATCCTTTGCCACAAAAGGATTGGGATACCTTGCTACACTTTATTTACCATTACCGTTACTTGCTCGTTACGAGTTACCTTGCTATCAAACTACTCCTTACCGACAATTCCAGTGCTTGCTGAAATTACCTTGATAAAAACTACTTGTCATTTCCTTCTACTCCTCATTGGGTTCAACACTCTTACTTATCGAAAGGACTATGATTGATCCCCTTTACTTATAGGTCATCACTCTGTAAACACATATATTTACGCAAGTTGCCTGACTTCCACCATTTGGGTCAGACGACCATTTCAGGTGGTTGGATGAATATCCTACGTCTCCTAACTCGTCTCTTCCTCACCTCTTCTTCTTCCCCAACAGACCACCGCATGGGCCGCATAGATCTTCCCCAACATACGGTTGGATAAACATATTGTATGAACGAAAATTAGATGTCAGTGAGGGTGCATTCCCTTGGTTGGGTTTGCGGCATGCAGGAGCCACTGTGTGAGGGTGCGGTGTGACCGCGACAGGCATGCGTATGTGTACCTCCTTTTCATTTTGGACTTGTAATAACATCTGGTTTGCGAGGGTGAGCGACTTCGATTTTAGTATGTACTGTGTTAAATAAGAAGGCGGGGTTTTCCTTCACGGGATCAATCGATACAAGTCCTCGTTTGACGTGTCAATTAATGTGTTCTCCAACGCCCAACAAGCTAACCATCTCACTCCCCATTGCTTGATTAATGTAGCGCCATGCAAACCAACCTTCTCACTTGCGCATGCATGCAAGGGTATATTAATGTCCTTGGTTGCTAGTAAGAGGTAAACCCCATCAATTTTGCCTGGATTAGTGTTAGTAACTATTTGACTTCCTTCCCCATTGCGGTGACGTCGACGTTATCTCGATTGTTGTGGCTTTAGTGAAGTGAGTTCATGGAGCACACCATTGAGGCAGACCACGGCAAGTCATTCGCAAGTGCCGCCTGCAAGCCGAGACAACCGCCTTCTTTGCATCTAGGAAGTCCGTTGAACCAAAGGAGGCCTAAATGTACTACTAGTAGCACAATAGTGTGGTAAAGGTGGTTTCTCAGAGAAGATGATGGAGAAGTGGAGTCAGCGAAGACTGCAATGATGGTTGCTTCTTCTGTGCTTTGAGATTTGATGCCTCACTACTTTATTATTTGTGATAGAGGGGACAACGGAGTAGGATGTGCATGCGTCCAAGCATGGGAGAAAGAGGAGAGAGGTTGAATTTTCCTACTCTTTCAATCAATCAATTAGGGAGCTCCGGCTCCCTCTTTCCTGGCTTCGGTAGCACCCTCCACAATGGTTCCCATCGATGCCAAAAGCTATTTTCACATTTGGCTACACACTATGGATGCCCTTAAGCATACTACTTGGTTGTGCTCCTTGGTCCTATCTATACAAATCACAATTATATTGATCTAAAAAATATATCAAGATTAGTAAAAAAAGGAGGTGATTTTGCCATGCGGAAGGCGGGGGAGGTTTCTTATTTTTAGAGGAGGTTGGCCTGGCGGTTTGCTAACATGCGGTCCCACAGGTCAGTGATGTACCAAGCCGGTCCGCATCCCACACGAGGCAGAACAACGGCAGAAGCAACATGTGGTTAACTTGAAGAAGATGAGGTAGAAGCAGATTCAGCAAAGAGTGAAATGATGGTTCCTTCGTCCCTCCAACTTAATTGCAGGAAAGGTGCAACTTTGTGATTTGACGCCTCATTGCTCATTACTACGACAGCACCAAGACCGGGGTGCGTCCCCTCTGCTGCTATGCATTGTTATTTCGGTATGGTACATCGATCCGGTTGCTTGATGTCCCACATGTCGGTGAAAGGGACTAGAACATTTATGAAAGCGAGCACTCCACTCTTACGACGGAGTACAAGACACGGCGGACTAGTGAACTGTCACTTGTACTATTGTACTACTATAGTTTTGCTATTTCACACGATCCATCGATACAAACCTGATTAAACAAGCGAGTTCGGGATTTTCCCCGTGCGGTAGGCAGGGTAGTTTGGTATAGTCAGTGTTACATCCCTAGCTTTACATTGCACTAGGCTAGCACTTGTTTGTTGCATCATGTTTAAATTTTTATGTAAAGCTGAAATGGGGATGTTCAAACCCTAGCATTAAATGGAATTCAACTAGGATCAAAATGAAAATATTTTCAATAAACCCAAAATGTCCCTAAGAAAAGTTCATGATTTCTAGTTAAGGTGAAAACCTCTGCCAAAAATGATGAATTTCATTCTGGATTTTTGAATTAAGACAAAAGTATTTGAATTAGAGCCATTTATATGCTATATATATATTTTAAAAGGTCCAAATATTCTGAAGTTATTTGCGGAGCTCTGGAAAAATCAGTTAAGCTCCAAAATAATTTTCAGAATTTACTAAAGTGATTTAGTGTCTAAACTAAATCAAAACAGAGAAACAAAATAGAAAACACAAAGAAATCCATAAAAAGCACTTACCCAACTTACCTGGCCTGCATTGTGTTGGCCCAGCCCACCTAAGCCTCCCTTGTCGTGTGGCCGACGCACACAAGCACGCGCCGC
>NC_053025.1:415789113-415814545 GCF_003073215.2 Triticum urartu
TATCCAGCATGCATCTAGATTATTAAGTTCATAAAGAATGGAGTAACACATTAAGCAAGATGACATGATGTAGAGGAATTAACTCAAGCAATATGATGAAAACCTCATCTTTTTATCCTTTATGGCAACAATACAATACATGCCTTGCTGCCCCTACTATCACTGGGAAAGGACACCGCAAGATTGAACCCATTGCAAGAAAAACCAATCTAGTTGGCCAAACCAAACAAATAGTTCAAAGAGAATTACAAAGATATCAAATCATGCATAAAAGAATTCAGAGGAGATTCAAATAATATTCATAGATAAGCTGATCGTAAATCCACAATTCATCGGATCTCAGAAAACACACCGCAAAAATGGTATTACATCGAATAGATCTCCAAGAACATCAAGGAGAACATGGTATTGAGAATCAAAGAGAGAGAAGAAGCCATCTAGCTACTAGCTATGGACCCGTAGGTCTGTGGTAAACTACTCATGCTTCATCGGGAGGGCAATAGTGTTGATGTAGAAGCCCTCCGGATCGAATCTCCCTCTGGCAGGGTGCCGGAAAAGGTCCCTAGATGGGATCTCACGGGTACAGAAGATTGCGGTGGTGGAAAAGTGTTTTCATGGATGCCCCTATTGGTTTGGGGATATATGGGTATATATAGGTGAAAGAATTAGCTCTGGAGGTGCACGAGGGGCCCACAATGGTGGGGGCATGCCCTACCCCCTGGGCGCACCCTCCGTCCTTGTGGCCGCCTCGTGGCTCCTCTGACTTCATCTCCCAATCTCCGGGTTGTCTTCTGGTCCAAGAAAAATCATAGCAAAGGTTTTATTCCGTTTGGACTCCGTTTGGTATTCCTTTTCTTCCAAACTCAAAAACAAGGAAAAACAGGAACTGGCACTGGATCTAGGTTAATAGGTTAGTCCCAAAAATAATATAAAATAGCATATTAATGCATATAAAACATCCAAAATAGATAATATAATAGCATGGAACAATCAAAAATTATAGATATGTTGGAGACGTATCAACGTATGCCTTTTGGTTTATGCTATTACGCCAGCTGGCGAAAGGGGGATGTGCTGCAAGGCGATTAAGTTGGGTAACGCCAGGGTTTTCCCAGTCACGACGTTGTAAAACGACGGCCAGTGAATTGTAATACGACTCACTATAGGGCGAATTCTTAAGCAACCTTGATTGAGTTTTGCAGAGACGTGAGCAAACTAATCTTGTCTTGAATTGGGAGAAGTGCCACTTTATGGTTAATGAAAGTATTGTTTTGGGACATAAATTTTACGAATGAGGTATTGAGGTGGATAATGCTAAAGTTTATGCAATTGAGAAAATGTCATGTCCTAAAGATATTAAAGGTATTCGTAGTTTTCTCGGTCATGCTGGTTTCTATAGGAGGTTTCTTAAAGACTTCTCTAAAATTTCTAGGCCTCTTATAAATCTTTTACAAAATGATGTTCCATTTGTTTTTGATGATGATTGTGTAGAAGCCTTTGAAACACTTATGATAGCCTTAACTTCTGCTCCAATTGTTCAACCACCTGATTGGAACTTACCTTTTGAAATTATGTGTGATCCTAGTGATTATGGTGTTGCTGTTGTTCTAGGACAAAGAGTTGATAAGAAATTGAATGTTATCCATTAGCAGTTGTGTTTGCTTGTGATAATTTAGATCTTATATTGTTGATTCCAAAGTAATTGTTCACATTGATCATGCTACTATAAAATATCTTATGGAAAAGAAAGATGCTAAACCTAGACTCATTAGGTGGGTTCTCTTGCTGCAAGAATTTGATTTACATATTACTGATAGGAACGGAGCTAAGAACCCCGTAGCTGACAACTTGTCTAGGTTAGAAAATATTATTGATGACCCACAACCTATTGATGATCTTTTTCCTGATGAACAACTAGCTACAATAAATGTTTCTCGTAACACTCCTTAGTATGCTTACTATGCTAATTATATTGTCGCTAAATACATACCACCTAGTTTCACATACCAACAAAACAAAAAAAATTCTTCTATGATTTAAGACATTACTTTTGGGATGACCCACATCTTTATAAAGAAGGAGTAGATGGTATTATTAGACGTTGTGTACCTGAGCATGAATAGGGAGAAATCCTATGGAAATGTCATTCCGAAGCTTGTGGAGGACATCATGAGGGAGATAGAACTGCTCACAAGGTATTGTAATCTGGTTCTTATTGGCCCACTCTCTTCAAGGATGCCTGTAAGTTTGTTTTATCTTGTGATGAATGTCAAATAATTGGTAATATCGGTAAGCGTCAAGAAATTCCTATGAATTATTCACTTGATGTTGAACCATTTGCTGTTTGGGGTATTGATTAAATGGGGCCTTTTCCTTCCTCTCGTGGGTATACACATATTTTGGTTGTTGTTCATTATGTTACTAAGTGGGTAGAAGCTATTCCAACTAGTAGTGCTAATCATAACACTTCCATTAAAATGCTTAAAGAAGTTATTTCCCAAAGTTTGGAGTCCCTAGATATTTAATGACTGATGGTGGTTCACACTTCATTGATGGTGCTTTCCGTAGAATGCTTGCTAAATATAATGTCAACTATCATGGGTCAGAACGATCACCTATGGGGCCATGGGCCCCTTTGTGGTTCGGCAAGGGGAAGGTCACGTTGCAGAAAGAGTGGTGGCCATGAGACAACACGACGACGGTGACGCTAGTTGTTTTTACCCAGGTTCGGACCGCGATGAGACGTAAAAGCCTACTCCTGCTTTGGTCGATTTGATGGAGGAACCCAAAGAGTGCGCAGCGGTCGAGCCTGGCAAGGTGGCCTTGGGGGGAGCAGCTACGCATGTACAAGTATGAGGGGTCCGAATCCTTTGCTCTGTTGCCTTGGACCTCCATTTATAGCTTAAGAGGTGACCATAGTGGCAAAACAGTCTTTATCTGGTGATTAGATAGCTAACAATGCTATCATACCTAGCTCTCGCATTTAGGATAAAGTGCATTGAATGCATTGCTAGGTGTCATGATGAAGACACAACCCGACAAGCCTGTCGAGCCGCTTAATCATCTTCTGCTTATCTACTTGACACGCCTCTGGACAGGTGTCCTATAGAGGTAATCTGCCTTCCAAATGGCTGCCTCATGCTCAATGGAAGCCACTTAATCACCTTGAGGGCTCGGCGCCGCATTGGTAGGCGATTTGCGTCGTAGTGCAGTGGAGCGGTGGTGCCTTGGCGGGGAGATTTGCCCTTGGCAGACACGGCAAGCCTACCGGGGGAATCTTGGACTTGTCCTTGGGGCGGCATCAACCTGGCCGGGCTCTCCTGCCCGACAAGGGAACTTTCCCCAAGGTGATATCTTGCTATCTTAGTTTGTCTTGGTCTCCTTGATCTGCTCTTTGATCTCTCAAAGAGCTGCTTCTCTGGCTTGGTTTGATTTGGATGTTTGGTGTAGTTGCTTCCTTTGTCGAGCTTGATCTGCCGGGTCAAAGGCCTAGTGTCTGTGCAAAAGTCAGGGGAAACATACACCCCTGTTTCTGTACCTCGACAGAAGCCCCCGGGTCTAAGCCATACGTGTTGTTGAGTGCGTTGGGTTAGGCCCCAAATAGTGCATGGACATGTGTCGAGGAAGTGTTGCGCATGTTGCAGTTGTTATGATGACCAGTCAACCCAACGTCCACTCTGCGTAATTACCGCAGGTCATGGGGTCGTGGGACTGTAGTAGTTATTGGGTAGTGCACCTGTAAAATGGTAATATTTCTGTGGAAAATAGCGAAGAGCCAGCCCCCATGTTCGTTCCCCATAAAAGAGGCAACATGAAGGGATGTTGCTCATTCACGTCTGTTCCTCCTTTCATCATCTTCTTCCTCAAGTAAAGCAACCGCTCCCGCGCCTACATTCGCCTCCAACGCCCCGCTAGATCTTCCAATCTTTCCACGATCGCGGAGGATGGGAAAGAAAGTCGCCGCCGCGAGGGGAAAGCGGACGACCACCGCGAAGGATGCATCAGCGGAGGGGAAGAAGAAAAGAGCGGCGGAGATGGATAGGAGGCGACAAGAGGACGTGGTCTTCTTTCCATCGAGCTTGGACAGCAACGCCCTGATCGCGAGGTATGCGTATATGTGGGGGAGGGAGGTTCCGAAGGGGCATAGTGTGCTCGTAGTCTTGCTCGAGGGAGATGAGGTTCCATCGAACTCGTACCGCTTCTTCTACGCATACTTCCTCTACGACCTCTCCCCCCTTTCTCGGATTTCTTCGAAGCCATGATGGTGGTGTATGGATTCCATCTTTTGGATTTTATGCCCAATGCAATGGTATGCATGGTGATCTTTGTCCATCTATGCGAGAATTTCGTCAGAGTCGCCCCCAACGTTGATTTGTTTAGGCATTTCTTTGTTTCGCGAGTTGAAGACAGATCTCACCGCTCGGGGAACATAAGTTGGATCCCCCAAGGCAAGAAGGATAATTGGGATTACCTCCCTGGTCAGCAGTGCAGCAGGTGGGAGGAATGGAGGGCGGACTAGTGCTGGATTCAGGATGAGGAGGCCCCAGAATTTAGCATCGCGTGGACGGAATGCGTCATACATGACAGCGAATGGGGCAAGCCAGGCCTGACTGACGACGGCTTCGCCCGGTGCTGAACCTGATCGCCCGTCGTAAAGCTACCGATCTAACCATTGAATAGGTGGGGGCTAACTTCCTTCTGCGCTGCATCGCACCACTGCAGAAGAGGGACGGATTTGATTGGCAGTACGGGGATGCTAATACATTTGTACCCAGGCCTTGCCAAAAATCTGCCGATCTGTGGCCACGGCTGGTTATGCGAACAGCTGTTCGGCAGCCTCGAGCCATTCTGTTTGCCGGCAAGGGTCGTCCCGCTGCACATTAACTCCACTCGGGACCAAATTCTGAAGTGGATGCCTGACTGCAATGCTTATGGTGTCAAAGACGATTGGCAACTACCAGAGCTAGATGTAGAGATCAAATGGGTCTCCAACCTGGAAGAAAGGGCCTCCAGGGTGGACAGTAACATGTTCAAGTGTACCTCCACGACGGAGGCAGAATATTTCAGGAGGAGGATCAAGGAGGACAAGATGCTCCGAGTTGCCGAGAAGGCAAGGCCCAGAGAAGAGGAGGAGGAAGAGGAAGTGGAGGCTGAAGGCGAAGGTTCTTCCTATGAGAGGAGCGAGAAGCACGCCGCGGATGAGGCTGCGTGGATCGAGCATGCCGGGGCTGAAGAACTTTATGCCGTAGAGTGGCTTGGAATGGGTCCTCAAGCCCTAGAGCCAGACTTGGACCAGCGTCCTCGCAGGTGGACCAGCCGGGGAGCAGTGGCACCTGTTCCCGTGCCTGCCACCAAGAGGGTGAATAAGATCGCCTCCAAGAGCGACAAGCCGGATGTGGTGCGTCTCCATTCTTCCCACCTTTTCGAGGCTAGGACTCCACCCGCCAAGCAACGAATGGTTACGGGGTTGATGCCAACCCCCAGTCAAGTCCGGTGTCCTCATGCAGTTGGACCCTGTCGGAGCCCCTGGCTCCACCAAAGAGCTTGAAGCTGCTGGGAAGCTCTGCTCCCCTGACCCTGAAGAGGCGTAGAGCGACCCCGCCACCTATGGGCTACGCGCTAGGCTCCATGCTCATTGATTCAGAGTAAGGGGAACAATGATGTTTTTTGTTGAGGGATTATGTACTTGATAATTTTTTTTGAATATGTACTGCAAGGCAACAGCCTCACAGCTCTTTATTGAAAACAAGAAAGAACAAAGTCCTGTTACAAGTCCATACAAGTAAAGAAAAGAGGAAGACAGAAATACTTACAAACTTACAACCCAAGCAGGGCAAAGAAAAACACTACCTAAGGAAGGTTAGAGATCCAAGTTAGAAGGCTATCCTTGTATTTACATTTTATCCTATGAGAAAGAAGGGTTATGTCATGGATGAAGTTATGCCTCCATGCGCTGAAAGAAGGTGTCTCATTCCTGAAAACCTTGCCATTCCTCAAGATCCAAATGTTCCAAGCTACTGTAAAGACCACTTCAGTGAAGAAAGAATGCCCAAAATCCTTCCTAGCCTTTACTACCATGTTGTATGTTGTCATCCCAGGCTGTGGGTCCCAGATAATCTACAAGTAATTCTAGACTCTAATGCTAAAATTACAAGAGAAGAACAGATGTGCACGATCTTCATGGATCAGATATGGACATAGGACACAAGTATGATCTTCCACATGCCAATGCCTTCTGAGTAGCATGTCTCTGGTGTTTAAACGATCTCTCAGCAGTAACCAACCAAACATTTTGATTTTCAATGTACATGAAGATTTCCAAATCCATTGGAAGATTGGATCAACAACAATATGCTGATGCTCATACACATAAAAGGATTTGGGTCTGAAACAAACCTTATGAAAAGGCCAAATCCATGCGTCATGAGTTGCAGAGCAAGAATAAGCATGAGTCAGCTGTTGAAGACATTCAAGCTCAACAAAGGCTTGTGTAGAGAGGGCAAATGCAAATTTGACAAAAACTCCTGGGAAAGCACATCAGACACTGAAAGCTGCTCATCAATAACAAAGGAGAAGAGCCTGGGAAATTTTTCACTGAGACAGGAGCCCTTAAGCTCAACCATCCATCTGTCAGACCAAAAGAGAATGGACCTACCATCACCCAACGTTGGAGTAGCCATCTGACAATATTTGTCAGCCAATTTAAACACATCACGCCACCAAAAAGATCCACAGAGTGTGGTAGTATGAGGGACAGAGTTGGCATAGTAGGCATTCCAAATAAGGCCAACCCAGGGGATGTCATGATGATTATAAAATTTGTGCAAGAACTTCATAAGCAAGGCCTCATTCTGCACCCTGAGATTAAGCACACCAAGACCCCCTTTGTTTTTTGGTAAGCATACCAAGTCCCAAGCAGCCAGAGATTGTCTTGGAGTATCAGAGTTCCCTCTCCATAGACATTGTCTTTGAATCCTTTCAATTTGCTTCAAAATTCCAGTTGGGATGACTAGTGTGCACTGGAAGTATATGGGCATTGATGTTAAAACAGACTGGAGCAACTGCAACATGCTACCTTGATTCAGAAAACATGAAGTGGCAGACAATCTTCTTTCAATCCTATGCACAAGGGGCATGAGGTCTTGGATTGAGGGCCTTGTAGTCCCCATGGGTAGACCCAAGTAAGTAAAAGGCATGGTTCCTATACTACATCCAAGAATTGAGGCCAACCTGTTAGCTTCATCAGATGACATGTTCATAGGCACCATAAGGGATTTTGTAAAATTCACAGATAATCCTATTGTCGCAGCAAAGACATCAAGCATGTCTTTAAGAGCAAGTAGTTGGTGATCAATAGCAGGCAACACAATTAGTGTATCATCAGCATATGGAACAATGGGGTAATCCTGGCTGTTGGAAGGGATTGGCAAAGTCAGAATTCCTTTACTGCACATGTCATTGACAACAGACTGAAGCAGGTCAGCAGCAAGGACAAAAAGAAGAGGTGACATTGGGTCTCCTTGCCTGACTCCTCTCTTACATTTAAAATGGTTACCAGGAACACCATTAAGAAGCACAGAAGAAGAACCAGAAGACAAAATAGTTTGCATCCAGGAAATCCATTTGTCATTAAAACCCTTGTATCTTAAGATTCTAAGAATGGCATCATGCTCAATAGTGTCAAAGGCTTTAGTAAAATCCAATTTCAGCAGCACTATTGGTCTCTTTGAAGCATTACACTGTTGGATATACTCAAAGCACCAAGCTAGACAATCCTGAATAGACCTGGATTTAATAAACCCATATTTGTTTTTATGAATACAGGAAAGGATGACCTTCTGCAACCTGTTTGCCAAAAGTTTAGTGAGGAATTTCAAACAGGTATTTGTCAAATATATTGGCCTGTAATCATTCAAACCCTCAGGTGAAAGCTTTTTTGGAATCAAGGTTATGAGAGAACTGTTGATACACTACAAATCAAGGTGCCCCTCAGACAACTCTTTGACCAGTTGATGAAAGTCATCTTTAATTATGTGCCAACACTTCTTAAGAAAAAGGCCAGTGAAACCATCTGGCCCAGGGGCTCTGTCAGGAGGCATTTCCTTAATAACACAATCAACTTCCTGCTCAGAAAAGGGCTTGGTCAAGTCATCTAGTCCCTGAACCTTCTTGATAATATTTGGCATATCAAAACCCATTTGTTTATTATTTGTGCATCCCATCCTCTGCTTGAACTCCTGCAAAAATAGTCCAGCAATTGATGCATGATCAGAGGTCACTTGCCCATCATCAGAAGTTATACTAGAAATAGAGTTATTCCTGTATCTCTCTGTGGCCATGGCATGGAAAAATTTGGTGTTTTCCTCTCCCACTTTAATGTTTCTAATGGTACATCTCTGCTTCCAGTAGATAAATTGCAACCTTAGAGTTTCCTCCAAATGCAACTTTACAATTTTCCTGAAATTTTCCTCAGGCCCAGATAAAGGCCTTAAATCCTCAAGACCATCCAGACAAAGAATTACTTTATTGCACTTGGAAATTAGAGCCTTGACGGTAGAAATGCTAATGTGCCAATGTTTGAGTGCCTGCCTGAGAGCTTTGAACTTTGCAGATATTATAGCAGCAGAAGATCTCTTATGAACTGGCCTACTCCAAGATTCACTGACACAATCAAGAAAACCAGGCAAATTCGTCCAGTAATTTTAAAATCTAAACACTTTGGCCTTGGGAATAGTGGTTTTGATTTGCACCACACGTGGCACATGATCTGAAGTGGTTCTAGCCAGAGGTAGGACCATAGTGTTCGGATAAGAACATGTCCATGAAGGGGTTGTAAAAAACCAATCAATCTGTTCAGGCAAAGGAGCAGTTTGCATATTTGTCCAAGTGTACTTTCTGCCCTTTATAGGTAATTCAATTAAGCCCAGATGCCCAATAACCTCATTAAAGATGAACATGTCATTAATATCACCACCTTGTTTATTCCTATTTTCCATTGATCGCATGAAATTGATATCACCCAGTAACAGCCAGTTAGCATCATCAGGGATAATTATATCATGCAACCAATTAATAAAATTATCTCTAGCTGGGTTTTGACAGGGTCCATAGACTGAAACTAGAGTCCAGGTTTGGGAGTTATGAACAAACTTGAACTCCACCATAATACCAAAACTATTGGACTCAATTAGCTTTCCAGCAAACAAAGCAGTATTCCATATGACTAACAACCCACCCGAGGCTCCAGACGAAGGCACATGGATAAACTGATCAAAACGTCATGGACAACACTTACGGATGAAACGCTGATCAATGACCTCACATTTTGTTTCTTGGAGGCAAGCAATGGAACAAGCACTTTCATCGATTTTCTGACAAACTGCACGCTTTCTGTCATCTGAATTCAGACCTTGCACATTCCAACAAAGAACTTTCCAATCTCTAACATCATTGTGATTCATTACAGACCATAATAAAGTAACAGCAAAAGACTGTCACATAATGACAGTACCAGTTCAGCCAAGGGATAGCATAAAAGTTCAGACAAAGCCTAAAAGATAAGTGCAGATAAATGGTTTTCACAAGGGTTAACCATAAACCCCACCAAATGAAACGATCAGCTATCATTGGAACTAGGAGGAGCAGAAGACTTGCAAGAAGAAGCCTCAAGCTTCTCCTTAGTGAGCTTCTCCGGCCCAATGCCGAGGCGAAGGCCAACCTGCTGCAGCACATTGATTGGCGTGGGCAGCGGCACAGTAGGTTGATCTGCATCGTGAGGAGGAGCCCGCGGTAGTTCGCCATCCACAGTAACCTTGCGCTTCTTCTGAGGGGACTTGGCTGGAGTAGAATGCCTGAAGCCATCACGTAGGGCTGAGAGCCTAGCACTGCGCCTAACCTCAGACTCAACAATCATAGAATTTGGTTTACGAGCACGAGCTGGACGCTGACTTGGGGCTGCAGAGAAATTGAAGGCATACATCTCAACAGCAGACAAAGCTGGATCAACCATGGCACAATCCTCAGCAACATTGTCAAAACAAAGTGCACGAGCAACAGGAGGCTTCCTTGGAATATTCACCATCCGACGAACAGGTGAAGGATGAAAAACCAGCTTGTTCTTCATAGCAGAGTAAGAGAAAGATACCTCCCAAGAGCGCTTAGATAGTAGAACTGGTTTAAAAGGACTGTAGAACTGTAACCCTCGAGGAATGTGCATTGTATCAAAGACTGGCATCATACGCTGAAAAGATCTTGTCCATTGCATTACCGGAGGAAGCTCTGGTCTGAAAACTTTCATAACTTGACCAATAACAACATGAGGCTGGATCAGAGGAGGCACATAGGCTGCCACAACACCTTGCTGATTATTGACAGATCCCTGAGTAGAATCAACAGGCCCCGAGTTCTCTAAAACCACTGACTCTTGAGAAGCAGGTAGTGCTTCATCCTCATGAATCTCCTCAATAATGACATTGTCATGCTGGTTATGAGGCTGCGGATCATCATTGTGAGCATGAGGGGCCTCATTCTAGCCCAACTCTAGAAACTCAGGCATGACAAAGTTAACATCATCAAAAGGCATGTTCCCGGGCAGCGGATGAGGGTTTCCATTGAAAGGCATCGGATCTTCATCAACTGGCATAATGTCAGCAAATTCTGCAGAGAGCACATAGATAGGTGCTGTCCAAGAAAGACGTGTAGCTCCAAAGTCTGCATACTCACGATAGACAACATCCCTAGGTACTTGCTGAGGGCTTGGGAAAGAAACATAAACAAGAGTCCTGACTAGCCGCGAATCATCCTGATGCCAGATATGAAAACGACCAAAGGTGCTAACTGCCTCAGAAATATGCTGTGTTGTGCGGTAATCCAAAGGAACACCTAACTTCATAATCCAGCCCCTACGAAAACCCTGAATAGCTCTGTGATTGATGCCTTGATCATGAGGAACAAACCGAACAAAGTGACCATTGCCAAGATCATAAGGAGAATGATTTATAATGGCATGCCTAGATGCAGGAGATCGGAACTCAAACAAACCAACACCCTCAATCCATTGCTGATCACTAAAAACGTCACGGTGAAGCTGAGTCATCACAAAATCACTAACCAGTTGCCGGAAGTGATGAATCTGTCCAGGTGGCGGCGGAGGCTCAACAAAGCCAATGGCAAACTGCTCATGGCGACGGTCCGGTGCAATGGCTGGAGAGTAGAAAGTCCGAGGCACGCGGGTTGGCCCTCCATCGATGAACTCGAACCCCGGTGGAAGGAACTCAAGAGGATCCAGGGGAAAGTTTGCCATGTCTTGCTCTGGTGGAGGTGGAGCAGGTTGGTGGTGCACGGGAAGGGGTGAAGACGTGATGGGACTTGTCTGCACCAACGCGTGGGTCGTCTCTATACCCGAGGAGTCCCTAGGCGATGGAGTAGGAGGCTGACTCGTGGCGGGCATGGAATCAACAGTGGAGATTTTTCTGGATTTTGTTTCGTGTGTTTAACTCTCCAAACATAACCATTATCCTGGGCCCAATTAATGCAATCCCGACGACAATGACCATAACGTGAGCAAGCCAGGCAAACAAGACAAGAGACCGACAAGTGGCCCCACTGGTGACAGTTGGAACAAGTTAGAACACGGTCCACCATGTCATTGACCATCTCATCAAACAAATCAGCAGCTTCCTGAGTAGACGGGATATCCATTGGCTGGGTGGTGGGCTGTAGCCCGTCATGGAGGGCTGGCCCAACATGGGATGCAGGAGAAACGAGAGCAGACGAGAACAAACTAACAGCCTCAGGTGAATTCCGTTGAATCCACGGCGGGTCAACAGAACCGAAAACAATCGACGGAGAAGCAACAGTCCACTGGAGATTCACCGGCGGCGATGGTCGAATGATCAAACGCTCATTCGCCGAGACAACATATCCAGCATCAGAAACTGTATCAATACAATCCTGCGTGGCCGGATATCTATAACCCTTGCATGCATCATAGCTTTGGAATGTTGCAAAAGATATTTTCTTTTGCACCGAACCAGAAGATCTAAAAGAGGACTTAGACGGTGGTTTATGCATAGCGATCATCCCAAGCGCCGCCCGTCTCTTAGATGGACTAACTAAGATCCATTCCGCATCACTTTGCAACTTCCAAAGTTTAAACTCGCGAACCCAATTTGGTCCTCCATGGCCCCAAAGATTAAAATAACATTTGAACTGCGGGCAAGCAAAAGATCGAAGATCAACAATAAAGAAACCAACTTGCTTGGAAGAAACGTTGAAGGAATAAACCTTGTCACGTAAACATGAGACACCCAACTCGATCGCAGATCCACCAACAGCAGCCTCTAGAGCCGCCGCCACAGAATGATCATCAAGCCTGAAAACATGACGGCTAAAGGACACCACCAACGTGAAGTGACCTGTGTCCTCCGTAGGGTGGACCGAAAAACCAGTAGATCTGAAAACTTTATCCGCAAACTCCAAACCCTTGGAGAAGTCCAAGCCAAGGGTTGATCCCGATGAGAAAACCATGACCCCTGAGTGAGGGGGAGACGCCGGAGAGATTGGTAGGGAAATATTAGGGTTTTAGTGGTGGTGGGAGGAGATCGCCGGAGGTGGGGTGGGAGGTGGGAGGTGGGAGACGCCATCACGGTTATGTACTTGATAATTTTGTTGATCCTTCTATATCTGTTAACTTAATAGAAATGAAGAACCCCTCATCCATCGAGACAAATGATCCAACCAGGTGTCATCGTTGGGGCCCTCGGCGGGTGCGAGTCTGGCGGGAGATAGCACACATGATCATGTGTCAAGCCTCCAGCCCAGCCCCCGGCACGAAGGGTATGTGGCAAGTCTCTCCCACCAGGGGAGACGCAGAAGAACGTGCCCCAGCCCCCGCCAAGGAAGAGGAGGAGATGCACCAGAGCAAGGCTCACCAGGAGGGTCCACCCCACCTAATGCCTAGGTAGATAAATCCCCGACAAGGGCCTCTACTAATTAACTAGCCCATGCTGAGGCTATGGTCATCGATTAAGGGGACGCGAGCACCATCACGGACATGAAAGCGCGGCTTGGCCCCTTAGAGAGTGAGATCAGATCTATCGGCGTCCGTGAGAAGTTGTTGATGAAGTACTTGGGAAGTGCAAGAACTCTTTGAAAGATGCAGAGGACAAACTGGCGAACCAAGTCAAGCAGCGTGACCTCTGGATCAATAATCTGGTTGACATTGCCAACTGCCTCACTGCCCATATTGCAATGATGGACATGAAGAGTTGGGCCTTCTCCGTCAGCAGGCATGAGGTTCCAAGCGTCAAGCTAACGCTCTTCTTCGAAGGCTTGATTGAAGGGCTGAAGATGTATGAGGACGAAAGGGCTGATTGCTTTGCAAATGAGTCCCGGAAGGTCACCAGTGACATCCTCTTTGTGGTCTTAAGCAACCTCGACTATTGCCACCCAGACCTCAACCTCTCCGACGGCTTCAAGAGGCTGCCAGTGGGCGTCAACATTTCTGCCGCCGAGGCGAAGGCAAGCCCTTTTGCCGAAAAGGTTCTCTCCGTCCCAAGGGTCCCTGAAGATCAGCACGCTCGGCCTTGAGCTATTCTTGTTGTCATGGAGCCCTGTAACAAAACATAACATATGTCTTGTGTTTAGGCTTCATACTATTTCTAATTCTGCACTTGTCGAACTGATGTTTAATTATGTCAAATGCATGCTAGCCCTCTTGTGTTTACCCATTGATATTCGTATGTTTAGTTTCTTTTGCATACTTTGGATGCCCGCCAGTAGCATGTTGTCGCGATTGCTATGAGGAACAAGTCCTTAGCATTCTGCTAGTGAGGATATGCCCCGGCAGGTTTTTCCTTAATAGTCTTTGATGCTGCCACCCACTTTGTTGAGGAGGCTCGAAACAAAGCGGGGGCCCAGACAGATACAGTAAGGTACCATCATATGAAAGGCATGTAGAACGAAAATCTTAGTTGTCCGAGGGATGAACAAGGCATGTTCTGAAGAAAAATTAATGAACATGTCAATTTAGCTTTCGTTCATGCTTCCCTCCCTTTCCAGGCAAGCATTCGGTCATGCACAATATCTCCCTCCCCACTCGTGCTTGTTCCTCTTGTTCGTATATCTTAAGGAAATGGCGCTTGCATATCCATATTAGGCCTGTAAAGACAACAAACAAGAAGGTGCACAAGGGAAAGAATTGGCAGTTTATTAGTTATGGTAGAAACTAACAAGACACTTGCAACTGACGTCGTATGGTAGAAAATAAGGAAGGGTTGGTTCCCCTTTTCCTTGCCATTCTGGGTGTGGGTAGCACGATGGCCACGCCACCCGTGCCGCCCACTGTTATCCCATCGCCATTGCCTTCCACCCCTGTCGTTGTTGTGGCTATGGCGGAGACGAGCGGTGGAACCTGAGTAGGACGAGGCGGGGAAACAACGTTGTCCTTTTTCTTTGATGCCATTAACAAAGTGAGCGTCAACGAAGATGTCGGCGCAGCTTGATGTGTTGCTCACAACCTTGGATTCACGCAAACGTGAACCCCCCGACTTGTCGCGCCAAAGATTTCGTGGGTCGACATGATGACCTATGGGGCCACAAGCCCCTTTGTGGTTCGGTAAGGGGAAAGGTCACATTGCACAAAGAGTGGAGGCCATGAGATAGCACAACGATGGTGACGCTGGTGGTTTTTACCCATGTTCGGGCCGCTGTGAGGCATAAATCCCTACTCCTGCTTTGGTGGATTTAATGGAGGAAACCAAAGAGTGTGCAGCGCTCGAGCCCGGCAAGGTGGCCTCCAGGGGAGCAGCTATGCACGTACAAGTATGCAGGGGTCCGAATCATTTGCTTTGTTGCCTTGGACCTCCTTTTATAGCTTAAGGGGTGACCACAGTGGCAAAACAGTCTTTATTGAGTGATTAGATAGCTAACAGTGTTATCATACCTAACTCTGGCAGTTAGGATAAAGTGCATTAAATCCATTGCTAGGTGACATGCTGAGGATGCAACCCGGCTAGCCTGCCAAGCCGCTTAATCATCTTCTTCTTATCTCCTTGACACGCCTCTGGATGGGTTTCTGTCATGGTATTTCTCACGGGGGGCTTGCGAATCGACAGATGCCACAAGGGCTTAGTGTGTGGGTAAGACTGCTGCTGATAGGCCCGGGAGCGGGTATGTGAGTAGCACGCGGTGGTTTACCCAGCTTCGGAGCTCTCCGTAGAGATAATACTCCTACTGCTGCATGTCTGAGTGTATCTATCTGGGGTGTACATCGGGCAGTACAAAGTGCTCCTGGAGCTGTATCTGGGATCAGTGCCCAGTGCATCTGATCTGGTATATGCCTATTCGAGGCATGCTAGTGGCCGGCCATGTATGGCCATGGCTTGTGGCCGTGAGTGTGTGTGAGTCCATGGATGGATGGATGGATGCGTGCCTTATATAGGCATGGTGGTAGCTTACTACCTAAGCTAGGTAGTGGCGTGGGGGGCAAGTGGGCATGGGGCACCATGCCCATGTACATGATGTGCATGTCTCTTTGTCCCTGGTGCACTTTATAAAACAGCGCCCAGGGACAGATACACTGTAGATGATATCGTCGCTGTACGGTTGTCTCGTCCAAGGTATGGCCATCTCGTTGGTGTCTTGTCGATGTCGCTTCGGGCTGCAGTCGGCAGCCGGCTGGTTGGTGCAGTCGGTAGCCGACTGGTTGGCGTAGTCGGCAGCCGGCAGTCGGCAGCCGGCCGGGCAGAGCAGTCAGACAGGGAGCCGGCAGGAGCGGCCGGACAGTCGGACTGAGGGGCTTTGCTAGCCCCGATGTTTTGAAATATCGTCTTGCCGTCCTCGGGGTACCCGTGGTCGATTACTCCGACAGTAGCCCCCAAGCCTCCGGGCAACTTGGCAAAGTTGGGCGGAGGTTTTTTGGCGAGTGTTCATGGAAATGATCATGAAAAAAGACAAAGTTAGTCCATGCGGATATATCAAATGTTTTCTTTTAGCATTGCAAGTTTTATGCGGAGGGTGCCGACTCAGTTTCGTCCGAACCCCCTTAATCTTTTTCATGTTCCCTCCACTCTTTGGCTTGTGCTCTCGCTTGCCGGACAGCCGCTCTGCGGTCTGTGGCTGAGAGTGGACCGCGGAGTGTAGTGTACAATACTCAGACTTTGGGAGCGAATTTAGCCGAGTAGATACTCATAAAAGAAACGACCGGGTCGCCCGAACCGTTTTTCTTCCCGGACGTTTTTCGCGTGGGTGGCCTCCAGCATTCACCTTTGCTAGCCGGACAGCCGCTCTGCGGTCTGTGACTAAGAGTGAGCCTTTGGAACTGCGCACGCTACTAAGTCGTCTGCGGGAACTAACGTCTCAGGCCAAGCGGCCAGCCCCCGGGCCAACTCTGGCTGGCGCCGGGGCGAACAGTGATGCAACTGTAATAAAAAATGCAGAGATAGCACCCGAGCATCGCTCGGGGTTATCCGTGCTTGCGTGATGCAAAAATATGCGGGCGAGGAGCTCACATTGATTTTTGTGTAGTCGCGGTCGTCGAAGACAGCCGACGCGACTCGGCGCTCGCGGAGCGCGTCGGCGCACCCACTAGGTGTAGCCTTCGAGCCCCCGGGTGCTCGAAGGGGGGTTCCGGCCGGTCAGGCTCGACCGGCCAGGCGGCGAGGCGTCTTGCAACATCCTTTTTCTTCTTTTTCTGCCGGCTGGGGGAGCCGGATAGAACTCTTCTCCTGTCTGCAATCTTTGTGGGGGCGCGCCAGCGCACCCACTGGGTGTAGACCCCGAGATTCAGGCCGACTGCTGAGCAGTCGGGCCGGATCTCCCGGCAACTACTTTGTCTTCTTCCTCGCGGGGGCGCGTCAGCGCACCCGCTGGGTGTAGCCCCTGAGATTCGGGCCGACTGCTGTGCAGTCGGGCCGGATCTCCCGGCAACTACTTTGTCTTCTTCCTTGCGGGGGCGCGTCAGCGCACCCGCTGGGTGTAGCCCCCGAGATTCGGGCCGACTGCTGAGCAGTCGGGCCGGATACCGCGGCAACTACTTTGTCTTCTTCCTCGCGGGGGCGCGTCAGCGCACCCGCTGGGTGTAGCCCCCGAGATTCGGGCCGACTGCTGAGCAGTCGGGCCGGATCTCCCGGCAACTACTTTGTCTTCTTCCTCGCGGGGGCGCGTCAGCATGGTCGCACTCTCCGGACCTATTCCAACATCCATTGCAGGGTATTCGGGATGGACACTATTGTTCTAGCGCCAACACCTTCTCCCTGGTTCAGTATTGATAGTCTTGGAGAAAACTCACTCTTCCTTCGACCAAACTATCCAATGATGGTGAAAGGCGATGCAGCTGCTGTTGACACAACATTACTACCATTTATGAGAAGCAACTGTATCTATACCTCGGACATTGCTATGCTTCCCTACCGTGGCTATCACAATATAGGTATTGAAATAGGCCGCTTCAGCCTGGATGATCAGTACCGCATTGGTCTTGATATTAACAGTAGCTGGCCCTTCCTAGAGAATCACTTCTGGTTCAAAGCAAGCGTTTCCAATGCCAACGAGTGGTTGAACTGAAGTTCATTTCATCGATTTCTTATTTTTTGTGTGAGAAAAACTTTACTTTACTAGAATGTTTTGTTGGAAATGATCTATAATCCAACATGCATCCTCGTTGTCATTATGGGTTGATGACTTGTTGTATGTAATCAATCGTACATTTGCATATGTGTCCATCAACTCACGTCTGCTAGTGGTGTCCATATGAACAGTGCTAGTGATTTTAGTTGCAAAAATTAGATAGTGCTAGTGATTTTTAGCTACATATTTTAACAAATCGCAGTGTTACGAGGTTGAAAAATGGCAATGTTACTAGATAAACAAATGTCAATCTTTCCAGTTTGACAAATGGCAACATACCTAATATGACAGATGCAAATCCTACCCAATTGTTTCTACATGGTTGCACACGGGTCATCCAAAGCAACTATTTGCGTTGAAGGGATGCACAAATCCTGCACTGCAAATTTTCCCTTGACTTAAGGGGGAAGACCATAGCTCTCACTTTGCATACGGGTGTTCTATTTAAAATGTTTGCGATCAAGATCTGCACAACTCCTGCTCGTCACATTTTCCCTTGTCTTCGTGGGGAAGCTGTCGGTATGCATACGGGTGTTCTAACTAAAATGTTTGCGATGAGTGTTTTATATTTAAAAACCATTGACGTTTTTTTCAAAAGAAAATCGTTTGATAAGTTTGTACATTAAGAGAGAAAAATGCAAGTTCGTTCAAACCATATCTTTCATTCAGTCACACTACGAATTTATATTCATATGATCGAGAATGCGGGATACGGTATTAAACCCATAAAAAACTATTTCTGATGGTGGCGTAGGCGGCGTGCTGCGCCGTCGTTGTCGTTCTCGTCCTCCTGGACACCGTCGTTGAAGTCTTTAAGGAAGCACAAAATGTTCTTCACTTGTAAATCAAACATCATGTTGTCGTCCTTCGGGAGGACGGCTATTGGCGCCGCTGAGAGGTAGCGGTCGACGGCAGAGTCCCATGCTGCTGAGGGGGCGTGCGCATGGGCACGGGGACGGCGGGTGCAGCCAAACGCACGGGGACCGGCGCCGCGGTGGGTGGAGGGGTGCGCATGGTCAGGGGCACGGGTGCGGTGGGTGCACCGAAACGCACGGGGGTCGGCGCCATGGTGAGCGGAGGGGCGTGCACGGGCACGAGCACGGGCACTGGCGCTAGCATGTACATGAGCTCGCGGGGGTCTGGGGAGACCTCGCTGACGCCCGTGGCTTCCAACTCTGCGATAGTTATCGGCAACCAGCCCATCAATGCTACAAGGATGGTCTCTGGCGCGGGCGCGGGGATGGGAGCTTGGACGGGAGTGGGGGCAGCAACCGCTGTGGCAATCTCGTTCTAGGCCATGTCCATGAGGCCCCATTCCTCCTTATTTTCTATCTCATGCGGCTCGGAGTCGACTTCAACAAACTTGAAGAGTAGTGGCAGATGATCATTCTGCGCCATGGCATTGGTGGAGGTCTGCGGGAGGGAGGGGAATGGGCGGCGAACAATAAGGATGCCTGTACTAAATAGCAGCACGGGGGCCATTAATGGAGAGGAAGGCGGGTGGCCATGGAAGTCAAAGGACTCACTTCCTAGTGAGCCTGCGCAGCGGACAACTTGCATGCTTCCCAAGGAGCCTCCACATACGAGGACAACTTGCACGCCTCTCGGTCAGCTTGCGCATCGGACTTCGCTCGCATGCCTCCCGTTCAGTCAAGGTCAAGCAGTTGTCCGCATGGCACCTCCTATAGCCATTAAAACAAAGACACACGGCGTCACGTGAATGGTTAACAGAACGCACACAATTTGAATTATACAAATGTTTGAGATATTAAAGTGGCAGCTGTTTTTTCAAAATGCCTTTGTTGGATGTTATTCGAGTGCGCCTTCTCTCAAAATGGATACAAAAAATACCACAACATGTCGGGTGCCATTCCATGATAGCATGCCAAGTTTCATGAATTTCAGACGAGTTTTGGACTTACTAGAATTTAAAAACAAAGTATCTCAACGTTTTGCTCGCAATCAACGGTGCCCTAGTGTTTGAAATTAACTCCCATTTCTTGCATGGGACCTAAGCATGAAACCAAGGACACGAATTTTATTTTTCAACCAATTTATATCCACTAGAGCATGTGCATGTAGTTCAAATTTGAATTATGCACATAAATGCATTGAAAACTCAATTAATGCATAAAAATGTCCAAACGAACAGCGAAAAATCCCAACAATTGAAACAACACTCCTGTTGTTCTATGTTGACACGAGAAATTTTTTGAAAGCAACAAGAAGCAATGGATATCGTTTCGTCCCCAAAGGTGGGACGTTCCCTGCCGAAACCATCAGGCTTGTTGTGAGAAGCTCTGGTTTGTGAGAAGTATAACTACAAACCTGCCCCAAATGGGACAAAAAATTACCGTGGCATGCTGATGCCGCTCCATGTCAGCATAGCAAGTTTCATGAACTTCAAACGAGTTTTGGATTTACTAGAATTTAAAAACCAGGTATCTCAATGTTTGCGGACGAGTGAACGTGGTAGGTTGTTTGATATCCATTCCCATTTCTTGCATGGGACCTAAGCATGCAACCAAGGAAACTAATTTGAATTTTCAACCAATTTATATGCATTAGAGCATGTGCATGTAGTTCAAATTTGAAATATGCACATAAATGCATTGAAAACACAATTAATGCATAAAAATGTCCAAACGAACCCTAGAAAATCCCAAAAATTGAGACAACACTCCTGTTGTTCTATGTTGACACGAGAAATTTTTTTAAAGCAATAACAGGCAATGGATATCGTTTTGTCCCCAATGGTGGGACATTCCCTACCGAAACAACTAGGCTTGTTGTGAGAAACTTTGGTTTGTGTGAAGGATATCCCCAACCCTACCCCAAATGGGACAAAAAATTTACCACGGCATGTTGATGCCGCTCCAAAATACCATAGCAAGTTTCATGAATTTCAGACGAGTTTTGTATTTACTAGAATTTAAAAACCAGATATCTCAATGTTTGCGGCCGAGTGACCGTGGCAGGTTGTTTGACATTCAGTCCCATTTCTTGAATGGGACCTAAGCCTGCAACCAAGGAAACTAATTTGAATTTTCAACCAATTTATATGCATTAGAGCATGTGCATGTAGTTCAAATTTGAAATATGCACATAAATGCATTGAAAACACAATTAATGCATAAAAATGTCCAAACGAACCCTAGAAAATCCCAAAAATTGAGACAACACTCCTGTTGTTCTATGTTGACACGAGAAATTTTTTTAAAGCAATAACAGGCAATGGATATCGTTTTGTCCCCAATGGTGGGACATTCCCTACCGAAACAACTAGGCTTGTTGTGAGAAACTTTGGTTTGTGTGAAGGATATCCCCAACCCTACCCCAAATGGGACAAAAAATTTACCACGGCATGTTGATGCCGCTCCAAAATACCATAGCAAGTTTCATGAATTTCAGACGAGTTTTGTATTTACTAGAATTTAAAAACCAGATATCTCAATGTTTGCGGCCGAGTGACCGTGGTAGGTTGTTTGATATTCATTCCCATTTCTTGCATGGGACCTAAGCATGCAACCAAGGAAACTAATTTGAATTTTCAACCAATTTATATGCATTAGAGCATGTGCATGTAGTTCAAATTTGAAATATGCACATAAATGCATTGAAAACACAATTAATGCATAAAAATGTCCAAACGAACCCTAGAAAATCCCAAAAATTGAGACAACACTCCTGTTGTTCTATGTTGACACGAGAAATTTTTTTAAAGCAATAACAGGCAATGGATATCGTTTTGTCCCCAATGGTGGGACATTCCCTACCGAAACAACTAGGCTTGTTGTGAGAAACTTTGGTTTGTGTGAAGGATATCCCCAACCCTACCCCAAATGGGACAAAAAATTTACCACGGCATGTTGATGCCGCTCCAAAATACCATAGCAAGTTTCATGAATTTCAGACGAGTTTTGTATTTACTAGAATTTAAAAACCAGATATCTCAATGTTTGCGGCCGAGTGACCGTGGCAGGTTGTTTGACATTCAGTCCCATTTCTTGAATGGGACCTAAGCCTGCAACGAAGGACACAAACTTGAATTTTCAACCAATTTATATGCATTAGAGCATGTGCATGTAGTTCAAATTTGAAATATGCACATAAATGAATTGAAAACTCAATTAATGCATAAAAATTTCCAAATGAACCCCGAAAAATCCCAAAAATTGACACAACACTCATGTTGTTCTATGTTGGCATGAGAAAATTTTTAAGAGACATAAGAGGCAATGGATATCGTTTCGTCCCCAAAGGTGGGACGTTCCCTGCCGAAACCATCAGGCCTCTTGTGAGAAGCTCTAGTTTGTGAGAAGCATAACTACAAACCTGCCCCAAATGGGACAAAAAATTACCGTGGCATGCTGATGCCGCTCCATGTCAGCATAGCAAGTTTCATGAACTTCAAACGAGTTTTGGATTTACTAGAATATAAAAACCAGGTATCTCAATGTTTGCGGATGAGTGAACGTGGTAGGTTGTTTGATATCCATTCCCATTTCTTGCATGGGACCTAAGCATGCAACCAAGGAAACTAATTTGAATTTTCAACCAATTTATATGCATCAGAGCAAGTGCATGTAGTTCAAATTTGAAATATGCACATAAATGCATTGAAAACACAATTAATGCATAAAAATGTCCAAACGAACCCTAGAAAATCCCAAAAATTGAAACAACACTCCTGTTGTTCTATGTTGACACGAGAAATTTTTTTAAAGCAATAACAGGCAATGGATATCGTTTTGTCCCCAATGGTGGGACATTCCCTACCGAAACAGCTAGGCTTGTTGTGAGAAACTTTGGTTTGTGTGAAGGATATCCCCAACCCTACCCCAAATGGGACAAAAAATTTACCACGGCATGTTGATGCCGCTCCAAAATACCATAGCAAGTTTCATGAATTTCAGACGAGTTTTGTATTTACTAGAATTTAAAAACCAGGTATCTCAATGTTTGCGGCCGAGTGACCGTGGCAGGTTGTTTGACATTCAGTCCCATTTCTTGAATGGGACCTAAGCCTGCAACCATGGACACAGACTTGAATTTTCAACCAATTTATATGCATTAGAGCATGTGCATATAGTTCAAAATTGAAATATGCACATAAATGCATTGAAAACTCAATTAATGCATAAAAATGTCCAAACGAACCCCGAAAAATCCCAAAAATTGACACAACACTCATGTTGTTCTATTTTGACATGTGAAAATTTTTAAGAGACATAAGAGGAAATGGATATCGTTTCGTCCCCAAAGGTGGGGCGTTCCCTGCCGAAACCATCAGGCCTTTTGTGGGAAGCTCTGGTTTGTGAGAAGCATAACCACAAACCCGCCCCAAATGGGCAAAAAGTTTACCGTGGCATGCTCATGCCGCTCCATGTCAGCATAGCAAGTTTCATGAACTTCAGACGAGTTTTGGATTTACTAGAATTTAAAACTAGGTATCTCAATGTTTGCGGCCGAGTGTCCGTGGCACGTTGTTTCACATTCATTCCCATTTTTTGAATGGAACCTAAGCATGCAACCAAGGAAACAAATTTGAATTTTAAACCAATTTATATGCATTAGAGCATGTGCATGTAGTTCAAATTTGAAATATGCACATAAATGCATTTAAAACACAATTAATGCATAAAATGTCCGAACGAACCCTGAAAAATCCCAAAAATTGAGACAACACTCCTGTTGTTCTATGTTGACACGATAATTTTTTTTGAAAGCAATAAGAGGCAATGGATATCGTTTTGTCCCCAATGGTGGGACATTCCCTACCGAAACAATTAGGCTTGTTGTGAGAAACTCTGGTTTGGGTGAAGCATATCTCTAACCCTACCCCAAATGGGACAAAAAATTTACCACGACATGTTGATGCCGCCCCAAAATAGCATAGCAAGTTTCATGAATTTCAGACGAGTTTTGGATTTACTAGAATTTAAAAACCAGGTATCTCAATGTTTGCGGACGAGTGAACGTGGTAGGTTGTTTGATATCCATTCCCATTTCTTGCATGGGACCTAAGCATGCAACCAAGGACACTAATTTGAATTTTCAACCAATTTATATGCATTAGAGCATGTGCATGTACTCAAATTTGAAATATGCACATAAATGCATTGAAAACTCAATTAATGCATAAAAATGTCCATACGAACCCCGAAAAATCCCAAAAATTGACACAACACTCATGTTGTTCTATTTTGACATGTGAAAATTTTTAAGAGACATAAGAGGAAATGGATATCGTTTCGTCCCCAAAGGTGGGGCGTTCCCTGCCGAAACCATCGGGCCTTTTGTGGGAAGCTCTGGTTTGTGAGAAGCATAACCACAAACCCGCCCTAAATGGGGAAAAAGTTACCGTGGCATGCTCATGCCGCTCCATGTCAGCATAGCAAGTTTCATGAACTTCAGACGAGTTTTGGATTTACTAGAATTTAAAACTAGGTATCTCAATGTTTGCGGCCGAGTGTCCGTGGCACGTTGTTTCACATTCATTCCCATTTTTTGAATGGAACCTAAGCATGCAACCAAGGAAACAAATTTGAATTTTAAACCAATTTATATGCATTAGAGCATGTGCATGTAGTTCAAATTTGAAATATGCACATAAATGCATTTAAAACACAATTAATGCATAAAATGTCCGAACGAACCCTGAAAAATCCCAAAAATTGAGACAACACTCCTGTTGTTCTATGTTGACACGATAATTTTTTTTGAAAGCAATAAGAGGCAATGGATATCGTTTTGTCCCCAATGGTGGGACATTCCCTACCGAAACAATTAGGCTTGTTGTGAGAAACTTTGGTTTGTGTGAAGCATATCTCTAACCCTACCCCAAATGGGACAAAAAATTTACAACGGCATGTTGATGCCGCTCCATAATAGCATAGCAAGTTTCATGAATTTCAGACGAGTTTTGTATTTACTAGAATTTAAAAACCAGGTATCTCAATGTTTGCGGACGAGTGAACGTGGTAGGTTGTTTGATATCCATTCCCATTTCTTGCATGGGACCTAAGCATGCAACCAAGGACACTAATTTGAATTTTCAACCAATTTATATGCATTAGAGCATGTGCATGTAGCTCAAATTTGAAATATGCACATAAATGCATTGAAAACACAATTAATGCATAAAAATGTCCAAACGAACCCTGAAAAATCCCAAAAATTGAGACAACACTCCTGTTGTTATATGTTGGCATGTGAAAATTTTTAAGATACATAAGAGGAAATGGACATCGTTTCGTCCCCAAAGGTGGGGCGTTCCCTGCCGAAACCATCGGGCCTTTTGTGGGAAGCTCTGGTTTCTGAGAAGCATAACCACAAACCCGCCCTAAATGGGGAAAAAATTACCGTGGCATGCTCATGCCGCTCCATGTCAGCATAGCAAGTTTCATGAACTTCAGACGAGTTTTGGATTTACTAGAATTTAGAACCAGGTATCTCAATGTTTGCGGCCGAGTGACCGTGGCACGTTGTTTGACATTCATTCCCATTTCTTGAATGGGACGTAAGCATGCAACCAAGGACACAAATTTGAATTTTCAACCAATTTATATGCATTAGAGCATCTGCATGTAGTTTAAATTTGAAATGTGCACATAAATGCATTGAAGACACAATCAATGCATAAAATGTCCAAACGAACCCAGGAAAATCCCAAAAATTGAGACAACACTCCTGTTGTTCTATGTTGACACGAGAAATTTTTTTAAAGCAATAAGAGGCAATGGATATCGTTTTGTCCCCAATGGTGGGACATTCCCTACCGAAACAACTAGGCTTGTTGTGA